>NW_026733970.1:0-19524 GCF_028476545.2 Physella acuta | reverse complement strand
ATCTAGACTCTAGAGAAATACTGGCGTCCCAGGCCAACCTAACCTTTTAAGCAACATCCTTAATTAGCATTTAATTTACCATGGATCGCCTGCCTTTTTTTTTTCACCGTGAAATTATTATTGTAATTTTTGAAACAGTATTTTGAATAGATCCACCCTCCTGTTTATATTATTTTAGTTAAGCTAGAGCGTTAGATCTAGAATTCTAGATCGACGCCTAGTTGCGTGTTTTAAAATAAAGCCAGAATATTAATAGACTGAAAATAAATGTGCCAGTTGTCGTGGGAAAAGGTTAAAAGAATAATTAATAAATGAAAAGCATTGAACTATTTCTCAAACATTAAATTAGTAGACTTGTAGGCGGCTAGATCTAGATCTATGTGATGAGTTGGATTAAAATTGAATGAATTCGTGCAGAATGTTTCGGAAGGAGTGAGTGAGCGGGAGACCCAAAAAAGTTAAAGTATCGCCTTTCCGATAGATCATTTCACATGAAAGCGATAGTTAAAGGACAGGTCGGATGCAGGGGGCACCTGGTTTTCTGATTTTAGTCAAGGAAAATGGGGAAAATGTATTTATTTTGTATTTTACAACGCGCGATGCTCGAAAATTAGTAGCTCAGGGAAGTCTACCGGTGGTTACCGCCTCAGGTTAAAAATAGCGACCAATGGCTGTAGAGGGAAAAAAAGGCACATAGTATTCGATATTAAAACAATGTTTCGCTTTTGTGGCGATTTAGGGCGTTTTTTATTATTGAAATAATATGAGGAAAGCAGTGAAATCATTATTGTAGCCAGAAAAGGACGAATAACTGCTGATTTCGTTTGAGTATATTTATAAGCCCCAATTTTCTCACACCGATGTCTACGGCCATACCACGTTGAAAATACCGGTTCTCGTCCGATCACCGCAGTCAAGCAACGTCGGGCGTGGTTAGTACTTAGATGGGTGACCGCTTGGGAACACCACGTGTTGTAGACTTTTTTTCATCTTTTGTCTTTTGTTTTTACCCCACTGGACACCTATTCTTACCACCTGTACTCTTTCCTAAGTTCACCACATACCTGTGAACACTTTTGTAATATCGAAATATTTTTTGTTTGTTTCTTTTGTGCCTTCACGGTAGGCTACCTCGACCCTCCCCACCCATGGAAACAAACCCCTTAAAAACCAAAGGAAAGATGACCACTCTGCCCAAATTAAATAAATAAACTAAGTAGGCTACAACCAAATAATTGTACAATCAAACCTAAGTAATAAGGAGGAAGAAGTAACTCAGTAAGTAAGGGGTAGGTATGGAAAACATTCGTGTAGGGGTTACAACCACTCGAGCTAATTCGGAAACGTATGGGTGGCCCTAATAAGGGCCGGATGGGTAGAACAAATGGGTGGTCCTGGGTTGAGTTTAACCGCCGAAGCCGTACAGGGTGCGACCTTGACGTTTCAGAGCATAGACGACATCCATAGCAGTGACGGTCTTCCTCTTGGCGTGCTCAGTGTAGGTGACGGCATCACGGATGACATTTTCAAGGAACACCTTGAGGACACCTCTGGTTTCTTCGTAGATCAGACCAGAGATACGTTTGACACCACCTCTGCGAGCAAGACGACGGATGGCTGGCTTGGTGATACCTTGGATGTTATCACGCAACACCTTCCTGTGACGCTTGGCGCCTCCTTTGCCGAGTCCCTTACCACCCTTGCCTCGGCCAGACATATTGAATTTTTTTTCTTTGTTGATGAACGAGTGTTCGAAAAACGCCGTCTGCAGAGAAACTCGCTCCTTATATACGGTCCTGGGCTCGAGTTCGTTCAATATGGCGGACACCGCCCAACCAAAAGCGGTCGGCGAATGAGCCAGCCAATGAAAAAGCAGCTTGCCGTGTCGACTGGAATGTTGCTGGCTTGTCGGCTAACGGTGTCGTTTTCAAAGTCATTTTTTCACCTATTCTGCTATGCGACCCTTGGATAAAAAATAAAGAGTTTCATTGCCCACACGTGTAGGCATAGAAAAGATCCACGTTTGTCATGTTAAAATATGGTATTAGACGTTATTTTCACCGTTTTGTGCGAATAAAACTGAAATATTTCCCTACACCTAATTATGCGAGTACGAGCGAGCTCATTATGCGAGTACGAGAGAATCTCGAACGCTGATTGGTCGAGTACGAACGAAATAATATTCTCGTACTCCGCTCCGTACTCGCAGTGGTTTGTTTACATCGTGAAACGAATAGGTTAGTTAGGCTTCTAATAATTAAATAATCTATGGCGTGTAGTCGTTAAGAATAATTTCTGCTCTCCGATTAAGATCTAGATATCTAGCTCTAACCCTAAAGGGTTTTTCTTTTTTATATATTTTAAAAAGCAATGGATAGGGTGGTGGGTGGGTGGGTGAAAGAAAAATATAAAATTTATTCTCTCCTTTCTTCACATTTGAGATAAATAAAACAATATCAACAGCATGCATACACGAATTCAAATAGCAATGTGATGTGTGAGTTGAATTAAAGAGATAAATGAATAGAACCTATCTCCCGCATCCCCCAGAATAATACTAATAGATGTAGTAGTAGTAGTAGAGTGGCAGACATGGGCAGGGGGTGTAGTGGGTGGGTGGGTGGAAACTCGTGAGGTGGGGGACCTTCACTGCTAATCTGAACGTTGTCAGGTGGTCCTAAAAAGGACCTTGGTTGAGGACAGGGGGTGGTGGTTTGGGCTTAAAAGAAACCTCTTAAGCACGCTCACCACGGATACGTCTGGCTAGCTGGATGTCCTTGGGCATGATGGTGACACGCTTGGCGTGGATGGCGCACAGGTTGGTGTCTTCAAACAGACCGACGAGGTAAGCCTCGCTAGCCTCCTGCAGGGCCATGACAGCGGAGCTCTGGAAGCGAAGGTCAGTCTTGAAGTCCTGGGCGATTTCTCTGACCAGGCGCTGGAATGGCAGCTTGCGAATGAGCAGCTCAGTGCTCTTCTGGTAACGACGGATTTCTCTCAGGGCGACGGTTCCAGGCCTGTAACGATGGGGCTTCTTAACACCGCCGGTGGCTGGTGCTGACTTTCTGGCGGCTTTGGTGGCCAGCTGTTTACGTGGGGCTTTGCCTCCGGTGGATTTACGGGCGGTTTGTTTTGTTCTGGCCATGGCGGTATCTCAACTGGATGATAGTCAGTTTAAGAAATGTGGCAGCCCAGCGCTGCTGGTCCTTTTATAACCGTCCGCCAAACCCTTAGCGCAACGAAGCTCTCCCATTGGACGAGTACGAGTTTAACAACGCTGATTGGCCAGAAGCAGCCACACAACGTTGAGACAGCGTCGACATACCTAGCAGATTATTTTTAGATCGCTCGGTATCCAGCCGAGCGATCTATTAATAGCAGACAGGGCCGATAACACAAAATATTCTTCGTTCAAATGAAATCCTTGGTTGTGCCGCTTGTCATGGGTAACGGTGTGTTTGCTTCTGTCCTCTTCAATGAATTATGAATGTGTGTGAGTGATTAGAAAAGAACCCAACATAGACTGCATGAAACAATCTAGATCTAGACCTAGTCTATAGACCTATGTAGATATTCTGACCCAATTCTTACCCAATTCGCCCGCTCGATCGGCGGTAATAATAGTGTGTAAATAAATGAGGGGGAAGGATTGTAATCAAACATATTTGTTTTTAAAAACAAGAAGATATAAAATAAAAATGGTAGACTAGCGGTGGGTTAAAGAATAGAATTTTAAAATAACGACCACCCTTATTTCTTGTAGACAAGGGTTAAACGGAGCACATTTAAAGAAAAAAAGATTCTATTTACATTTGTATCTATGAGCGAATACCCCTAAAATATGTCCAGTTACTACTATTAATATGACCGCCCCCCTCCCTGTTCTGCTCGTGTAAACCAGTGTAAGTATTATACATCTATAATAATGATCTCATACTGCTAGTGAGTGACATATTGATGCGTTATTAATACAGTTTGAAACAAGTAGGGTAGGGTAGGGTTGGAAAACTCGATTTTTGTTCATTGACACACAACGAAAGCTAATTGGGTAAACTTTGGTTGTCCTGAAAAGGACAGTAGTAGGCTAGGTGGACAGTGGGCAGCAGGGTGACACTGTTTAGCTCTTGCCACCGGGTGTCTTCTGTGACTTCTTGGGCAGAAGCACGGCCTGGATGTTGGGGAGGACACCACCCTGGGCGATGGTGACACCCGACAAAAGTTTGTTCAACTCTTCGTCGTTACGGATGGCCAGCTGGAGGTGACGAGGAATGATTCTTGTCTTCTTGTTGTCTCTGGCAGCGTTGCCGGCCAACTCGAGCACTTCAGCGGCCAAATACTCGAGGACGGCGGCTAGGTAGACTGGGGCACCAGCACCGACACGCTCAGCATAGTTTCCTTTCCTCAACAGACGATGAATACGTCCGACTGGGAATTGAAGGCCTGCCCTGGAGGAGCGAGACTTGGACTTTCCCTTGACTTTACCGCCTTTACCACGTCCGGACATTGTGAGTTGGTTAGGAGCGAGAAGAGTATAGCGACACAGCGATTGCGGCTGTAGGCTATGAATGAAGACTTAACGGCGAGATCGGCCCTTTTATACGAAACGGCGAGGAAATCCGTTCGTCACCAAGCGAGCGTTCTGATTGGCTGCGTAGCGGCTTGGCGTTCGTACTCGTACTCGTACTCTCCAAATTTCCTCGCCGTTTCATATAAAAGGGCGGCCGGCGGTGGGTTCGCCTCATTTCTGTTCAAGCCGTTGAAAAGAAAACAACATGCCACCTAAAGTTTCTTCCAAGGGAGCCAAGAAGGCCGGTAAGGCTAAAGCCGTACGCACCGGTGACAAGAAAAAGAAGAGGAGGAGAAAGGAAAGCTACAGCATCTACATTTACAAAGTCTTGAAGCAGGTGCACCCTGACACTGGCATTTCCTCCAAGGCCATGTCCATCATGAACTCCTTCGTCAACGACATCTTTGAGCGCATTTCAGCTGAAGCCAGCCGTCTTGCCCACTACAACAAGCGCAGCACCATCACCTCCAGGGAGATCCAGACCGCTGTCCGTCTCCTCCTGCCCGGTGAGCTGGCCAAACACGCCGTCAGTGAAGGCACCAAGGCTGTCACCAAGTACACCACCAGCAAATAAACACAACAGCAAACAACCACCTGGCTTGCTTGTTGTGTGGCTCTACTACTCGGCCCTTTTCAGGGCCTCCACCCATTCCCAATTAGCTCGGTTTGGTTTACATTGAACGAGTTTTCCCTCCCTTATCCACCTACCCACCCACTCTGTGTAGCTGCCATGTTACAGTTGTTTTTTGTTTAGTCATTCTTTTCTTTAATAAGTAGAGATAGATATACATACATACATAGGCCTGCATAGTAATATGCCTATCCCAACAACTGCACACACTATTCTCTTAACACATTTCATGCTAATTCTATCCTTTAAACTAGACATAAAAAGGCCACATACTTATTACTGGGTGGCTCCTTTTTTTAAAAAACACTATTTCATTCTGCATCTCACACAGGGCATCAGCACACCTCTATGCATATCATTTATTGTGTGTTGTTTGGCATAGATCCAAGGGATGAATGGGATTTAATAGTTTTAATTCAGATTATAAGGCTGGCTGTTGTAATAGGAATTATTAGCCAACACTTTGATTCTTATCACCAGTGCTAACTGCCATTTTCATTACAATACATCCATTCTGGTGGGTTGGTTTTTTTCTGTCTTCATTATATATGTTGAACATAACTGTGTGAATGTGGCTTTTGGTGTTTTTATTATTTTTGTTTTTCTTTCATTAAAGCTACCATGTCAGATTGCTAAGGCATGCATCTGCCACCATTTGTTCACTGATTTATTTTTTTCCTACTACCATCATATCATATGATTCTTTTTGTTTTGTCTTTTGCTAGTCCTGGCTTGAAAATGAGTTGGTTACACTTCTGCACAACATACATTCTCTTTAACAAGACAAAACAACAATTAAATACTCTGAACTTTTTTTTTTATTATCATATATATACTTTTTTTTTTTTCAAATTACAGAAAATAAAAAATAACATGAGCTCAAGTACACAGCTTTCAAGAAGTTCATGGTTTTCTTTGCCAGCCCGCACAATGATTTCAGCACAGATTAAAATTTAAACAATCAAAAGGAGGTTGATCTCTTACCGGCTGACGAGAAAGTTTGCGCAGAAGCATCATTTCTTAAGTCCTTGGTCAGTTGGAGTTGTAAAATGATGAGGTTTTCTTAACATTTGCCCTGGGGCATACATTTATGGTCCTGGTACTAGTTCTATACTGACAAGGATTCTTTCAAAGCAACTTGAGCCCAAAGGGAAGTATTTATATGCCTGCAACATAGCTGTGATTAATAAAGAATGAATTTCAATGCAAAAAATAATAATTTGAATCCCTGCAAGCTCCTTTCACATAAACCAGAGAGAAAAAAATGTATGCCAGTCTATAACATATACAAAATAAATAAATAAGATTGAATATAAAGATTTTTTTTATTCCTCTCATTAGTTCAACCCTTCTCTTTTTATATAAACACCCAAGGCAGACACTTGAGTAAATTAATATCCTTCCATATATTATAGAAACATAAATAAATATGTGTAAAAAGTATTTCATATATGTATATTTTTTTTAATATATATAAATATATATATATATATATATAATATATATATATATATATATATATATATATATATATATATATATATATATATATATATATATATATATATAATGTAAAAATATTGAATAGACGAATATTGTATATATGTCTATATATACGTATGTATATATATGCATGTTTGTGTGTATATATATATATATATATAATATATATATATATATATATATATATATATATATATATATATATATATTTACATGTGTGTCTAAATGTATATTCATTGAATATATATTTGAATGTATATTCAAATATATATATTTGAGTGTAGACGAAAGACGCTCAAGTAAAATAATATCCTTCAGAATATTATAATTATAAGTTTTTTTTTTCTACCCCAGCAAACAGAAGGATATATATATACACACATATATATAATTTATATTTACAAATATATATCATATAAGAATTAATATATATATTCATAATATATAAGGATATAATACAAATATATATATATATATATATATATATATGTATAAATAAATAAATTATATATATAGATATATTCATATATAATGTATTTATTATGTAAATATATATATATATGTATATATCAGTGTGTATATATAAAGGTATGTATATATGTTCCAATATATTTATTTGTTTGTTCGGATACATATATATCTGTTGTGTGTATTAAATTGCGCTCTTCTGTCAGTTTTTTCATTTGACGACAGTCGGTTAAGGTACTGGCCCCAGCCTAAAGATATTAGTAGAGCCTTCATAATGTGATGCCATGGGTTAGCAAAAAATAAATGAAGAAAAATCACATAGCAGGACAAATTGACATTTTACATGCTTTCAAACTTAAACTGAAATCAGAAAATGATGTGAAATTCATCTTGTGTATATAGAAAAATAAGCATTGTGCCAAAATCCTAATCATTGGTTTTAAAAATGACACCAGCTTAATTTAAAAACTGGAAATTGTTTTGCCCTGGCGGATGAGATACCGGTAGCCGACACAGGGTTTACAGGCTGATAAAAGAAAGCGGTATACTTAAAGACAAAAGAATACCCTGTGTTAAAGCGGAACCAGCTAAGATTAAAGCTTAAAGTAAAGGCCTGCCCTGTCGCAGAATGTTAAAGTGGCCGGTGAAAGATCCCCGCGCCAGGCTAAAAGCAAGCTGTACACTTATTACTTAACGAGAGCTTCTTCAGGTCTTGTCTGTAGGACAATTCAGTCACAATAACAGGCAGACCAGGCCAGCCCTGGATATAAGCTAATTCATTTTATGCGGTGCTTCGACAGTCAATGAATATGGAGCTGCGGTCAGACTTTCAAACAAACCGCCTGAGTATTTAAAATGGGAAACAATATTTATTAATATTATCACCAACTAGATCTAGATTATATAGGCTACAAGGAAACCCAGAACCAGACTGGAAAGAAGTAAATTTACTCCCACTAATGATGACTTCTCACTAATACTAATAATTAAAAAAATGTTTAAAAAAATTAATTGCTCAAACCTAATAATCATTACAATCAAGCATCAAGTCTGATAGCCAACATTGGACCTAAAATCTAGATCTATTAGTTTTTACTGAACTAAATCTTATGTTAGCTACTAATAATTACTAATGCATTCAATTATTAATACCTAGGCTACTCATTCCTACAGAATCTAGAAATTCTAGATCTAGACTCTAGAGAAATACTGGCGTCCCAGGCCAACCTAACCTTTTAAGCAACATCCTTAATTAGCATTTAATTTACCATGGATCGCCTGCCTTTTTTTTTTCACCGTGAAATTATTATTGTAATTTTTGAAACAGTATTTTGAATAGATCCACCCTCCTGTTTATATTATTTTAGTTAAGCTAGAGCGTTAGATCTAGAATTCTAGATCGACGCCTAGTTGCGTGTTTTAAAATAAAGCCAGAATATTAATAGACTGAAAATAAATGTGCCAGTTGTCGTGGGAAAAGGTTAAAAGAATAATTAATAAATGAAAAGCATTGAACTATTTCTCAAACATTAAATTAGTAGACTTGTAGGCGGCTAGATCTAGATCTATGTGATGAGTTGGATTAAAATTGAATGAATTCGTGCAGAATGTTTCGGAAGGAGTGAGTGAGCGGGAGACCCAAAAAAGTTAAAGTATCGCCTTTCCGATAGATCATTTCACATGAAAGCGATAGTTAAAGGACAGGTCGGATGCAGGGGGCACCTGGTTTTCTGATTTTAGTCAAGGAAAATGGGGAAAATGTATTTATTTTGTATTTTACAACGCGCGATGCTCGAAAATTAGTAGCTCAGGGAAGTCTACCGGTGGTTACCGCCTCAGGTTAAAAATAGCGACCAATGGCTGTAGAGGGAAAAAAAGGCACATAGTATTCGATATTAAAACAATGTTTCGCTTTTGTGGCGATTTAGGGCGTTTTTTATTATTGAAATAATATGAGGAAAGCAGTGAAATCATTATTGTAGCCAGAAAAGGACGAATAACTGCTGATTTCGTTTGAGTATATTTATAAGCCCCAATTTTCTCACACCGATGTCTACGGCCATACCACGTTGAAAATACCGGTTCTCGTCCGATCACCGCAGTCAAGCAACGTCGGGCGTGGTTAGTACTTAGATGGGTGACCGCTTGGGAACACCACGTGTTGTAGACTTTTTTTCATCTTTTGTCTTTTGTTTTTACCCCACTGGACACCTATTCTTACCACCTGTACTCTTTCCTAAGTTCACCACATACCTGTGAACACTTTTGTAATATCGAAATATTTTTTGTTTGTTTCTTTTGTGCCTTCACGGTAGGCTACCTCGACCCTCCCCACCCATGGAAACAAACCCCTTAAAAACCAAAGGAAAGATGACCACTCTGCCCAAATTAAATAAATAAACTAAGTAGGCTACAACCAAATAATTGTACAATCAAACCTAAGTAATAAGGAGGAAGAAGTAACTCAGTAAGTAAGGGGTAGGTATGGAAAACATTCGTGTAGGGGTTACAACCACTCGAGCTAATTCGGAAACGTATGGGTGGCCCTAATAAGGGCCGGATGGGTAGAACAAATGGGTGGTCCTGGGTTGAGTTTAACCGCCGAAGCCGTACAGGGTGCGACCTTGACGTTTCAGAGCATAGACGACATCCATAGCAGTGACGGTCTTCCTCTTGGCGTGCTCAGTGTAGGTGACGGCATCACGGATGACATTTTCAAGGAACACCTTGAGGACACCTCTGGTTTCTTCGTAGATCAGACCAGAGATACGTTTGACACCACCTCTGCGAGCAAGACGACGGATGGCTGGCTTGGTGATACCTTGGATGTTATCACGCAACACCTTCCTGTGACGCTTGGCGCCTCCTTTGCCGAGTCCCTTACCACCCTTGCCTCGGCCAGACATATTGAATTTTTTTTCTTTGTTGATGAACGAGTGTTCGAAAAACGCCGTCTGCAGAGAAACTCGCTCCTTATATACGGTCCTGGGCTCGAGTTCGTTCAATATGGCGGACACCGCCCAACCAAAAGCGGTCGGCGAATGAGCCAGCCAATGAAAAAGCAGCTTGCCGTGTCGACTGGAATGTTGCTGGCTTGTCGGCTAACGGTGTCGTTTTCAAAGTCATTTTTTCACCTATTCTGCTATGCGACCCTTGGATAAAAAATAAAGAGTTTCATTGCCCACACGTGTAGGCATAGAAAAGATCCACGTTTGTCATGTTAAAATATGGTATTAGACGTTATTTTCACCGTTTTGTGCGAATAAAACTGAAATATTTCCCTACACCTAATTATGCGAGTACGAGCGAGCTCATTATGCGAGTACGAGAGAATCTCGAACGCTGATTGGTCGAGTACGAACGAAATAATATTCTCGTACTCCGCTCCGTACTCGCAGTGGTTTGTTTACATCGTGAAACGAATAGGTTAGTTAGGCTTCTAATAATTAAATAATCTATGGCGTGTAGTCGTTAAGAATAATTTCTGCTCTCCGATTAAGATCTAGATATCTAGCTCTAACCCTAAAGGGTTTTTCTTTTTTATATATTTTAAAAAGCAATGGATAGGGTGGTGGGTGGGTGGGTGAAAGAAAAATATAAAATTTATTCTCTCCTTTCTTCACATTTGAGATAAATAAAACAATATCAACAGCATGCATACACGAATTCAAATAGCAATGTGATGTGTGAGTTGAATTAAAGAGATAAATGAATAGAACCTATCTCCCGCATCCCCCAGAATAATACTAATAGATGTAGTAGTAGTAGTAGAGTGGCAGACATGGGCAGGGGGTGTAGTGGGTGGGTGGGTGGAAACTCGTGAGGTGGGGGACCTTCACTGCTAATCTGAACGTTGTCAGGTGGTCCTAAAAAGGACCTTGGTTGAGGACAGGGGGTGGTGGTTTGGGCTTAAAAGAAACCTCTTAAGCACGCTCACCACGGATACGTCTGGCTAGCTGGATGTCCTTGGGCATGATGGTGACACGCTTGGCGTGGATGGCGCACAGGTTGGTGTCTTCAAACAGACCGACGAGGTAAGCCTCGCTAGCCTCCTGCAGGGCCATGACAGCGGAGCTCTGGAAGCGAAGGTCAGTCTTGAAGTCCTGGGCGATTTCTCTGACCAGGCGCTGGAATGGCAGCTTGCGAATGAGCAGCTCAGTGCTCTTCTGGTAACGACGGATTTCTCTCAGGGCGACGGTTCCAGGCCTGTAACGATGGGGCTTCTTAACACCGCCGGTGGCTGGTGCTGACTTTCTGGCGGCTTTGGTGGCCAGCTGTTTACGTGGGGCTTTGCCTCCGGTGGATTTACGGGCGGTTTGTTTTGTTCTGGCCATGGCGGTATCTCAACTGGATGATAGTCAGTTTAAGAAATGTGGCAGCCCAGCGCTGCTGGTCCTTTTATAACCGTCCGCCAAACCCTTAGCGCAACGAAGCTCTCCCATTGGACGAGTACGAGTTTAACAACGCTGATTGGCCAGAAGCAGCCACACAACGTTGAGACAGCGTCGACATACCTAGCAGATTATTTTTAGATCGCTCGGTATCCAGCCGAGCGATCTATTAATAGCAGACAGGGCCGATAACACAAAATATTCTTCGTTCAAATGAAATCCTTGGTTGTGCCGCTTGTCATGGGTAACGGTGTGTTTGCTTCTGTCCTCTTCAATGAATTATGAATGTGTGTGAGTGATTAGAAAAGAACCCAACATAGACTGCATGAAACAATCTAGATCTAGACCTAGTCTATAGACCTATGTAGATATTCTGACCCAATTCTTACCCAATTCGCCCGCTCGATCGGCGGTAATAATAGTGTGTAAATAAATGAGGGGGAAGGATTGTAATCAAACATATTTGTTTTTAAAAACAAGAAGATATAAAATAAAAATGGTAGACTAGCGGTGGGTTAAAGAATAGAATTTTAAAATAACGACCACCCTTATTTCTTGTAGACAAGGGTTAAACGGAGCACATTTAAAGAAAAAAAGATTCTATTTACATTTGTATCTATGAGCGAATACCCCTAAAATATGTCCAGTTACTACTATTAATATGACCGCCCCCCTCCCTGTTCTGCTCGTGTAAACCAGTGTAAGTATTATACATCTATAATAATGATCTCATACTGCTAGTGAGTGACATATTGATGCGTTATTAATACAGTTTGAAACAAGTAGGGTAGGGTAGGGTTGGAAAACTCGATTTTTGTTCATTGACACACAACGAAAGCTAATTGGGTAAACTTTGGTTGTCCTGAAAAGGACAGTAGTAGGCTAGGTGGACAGTGGGCAGCAGGGTGACACTGTTTAGCTCTTGCCACCGGGTGTCTTCTGTGACTTCTTGGGCAGAAGCACGGCCTGGATGTTGGGGAGGACACCACCCTGGGCGATGGTGACACCCGACAAAAGTTTGTTCAACTCTTCGTCGTTACGGATGGCCAGCTGGAGGTGACGAGGAATGATTCTTGTCTTCTTGTTGTCTCTGGCAGCGTTGCCGGCCAACTCGAGCACTTCAGCGGCCAAATACTCGAGGACGGCGGCTAGGTAGACTGGGGCACCAGCACCGACACGCTCAGCATAGTTTCCTTTCCTCAACAGACGATGAATACGTCCGACTGGGAATTGAAGGCCTGCCCTGGAGGAGCGAGACTTGGACTTTCCCTTGACTTTACCGCCTTTACCACGTCCGGACATTGTGAGTTGGTTAGGAGCGAGAAGAGTATAGCGACACAGCGATTGCGGCTGTAGGCTATGAATGAAGACTTAACGGCGAGATCGGCCCTTTTATACGAAACGGCGAGGAAATCCGTTCGTCACCAAGCGAGCGTTCTGATTGGCTGCGTAGCGGCTTGGCGTTCGTACTCGTACTCGTACTCTCCAAATTTCCTCGCCGTTTCATATAAAAGGGCGGCCGGCGGTGGGTTCGCCTCATTTCTGTTCAAGCCGTTGAAAAGAAAACAACATGCCACCTAAAGTTTCTTCCAAGGGAGCCAAGAAGGCCGGTAAGGCTAAAGCCGTACGCACCGGTGACAAGAAAAAGAAGAGGAGGAGAAAGGAAAGCTACAGCATCTACATTTACAAAGTCTTGAAGCAGGTGCACCCTGACACTGGCATTTCCTCCAAGGCCATGTCCATCATGAACTCCTTCGTCAACGACATCTTTGAGCGCATTTCAGCTGAAGCCAGCCGTCTTGCCCACTACAACAAGCGCAGCACCATCACCTCCAGGGAGATCCAGACCGCTGTCCGTCTCCTCCTGCCCGGTGAGCTGGCCAAACACGCCGTCAGTGAAGGCACCAAGGCTGTCACCAAGTACACCACCAGCAAATAAACACAACAGCAAACAACCACCTGGCTTGCTTGTTGTGTGGCTCTACTACTCGGCCCTTTTCAGGGCCTCCACCCATTCCCAATTAGCTCGGTTTGGTTTACATTGAACGAGTTTTCCCTCCCTTATCCACCTACCCACCCACTCTGTGTAGCTGCCATGTTACAGTTGTTTTTTGTTTAGTCATTCTTTTCTTTAATAAGTAGAGATAGATATACATACATACATAGGCCTGCATAGTAATATGCCTATCCCAACAACTGCACACACTATTCTCTTAACACATTTCATGCTAATTCTATCCTTTAAACTAGACATAAAAAGGCCACATACTTATTACTGGGTGGCTCCTTTTTTTAAAAAACACTATTTCATTCTGCATCTCACACAGGGCATCAGCACACCTCTATGCATATCATTTATTGTGTGTTGTTTGGCATAGATCCAAGGGATGAATGGGATTTAATAGTTTTAATTCAGATTATAAGGCTGGCTGTTGTAATAGGAATTATTAGCCAACACTTTGATTCTTATCACCAGTGCTAACTGCCATTTTCATTACAATACATCCATTCTGGTGGGTTGGTTTTTTTCTGTCTTCATTATATATGTTGAACATAACTGTGTGAATGTGGCTTTTGGTGTTTTTATTATTTTTGTTTTTCTTTCATTAAAGCTACCATGTCAGATTGCTAAGGCATGCATCTGCCACCATTTGTTCACTGATTTATTTTTTTCCTACTACCATCATATCATATGATTCTTTTTGTTTTGTCTTTTGCTAGTCCTGGCTTGAAAATGAGTTGGTTACACTTCTGCACAACATACATTCTCTTTAACAAGACAAAACAACAATTAAATACTCTGAACTTTTTTTTTTATTATCATATATATACTTTTTTTTTTTTCAAATTACAGAAAATAAAAAATAACATGAGCTCAAGTACACAGCTTTCAAGAAGTTCATGGTTTTCTTTGCCAGCCCGCACAATGATTTCAGCACAGATTAAAATTTAAACAATCAAAAGGAGGTTGATCTCTTACCGGCTGACGAGAAAGTTTGCGCAGAAGCATCATTTCTTAAGTCCTTGGTCAGTTGGAGTTGTAAAATGATGAGGTTTTCTTAACATTTGCCCTGGGGCATACATTTATGGTCCTGGTACTAGTTCTATACTGACAAGGATTCTTTCAAAGCAACTTGAGCCCAAAGGGAAGTATTTATATGCCTGCAACATAGCTGTGATTAATAAAGAATGAATTTCAATGCAAAAAATAATAATTTGAATCCCTGCAAGCTCCTTTCACATAAACCAGAGAGAAAAAAATGTATGCCAGTCTATAACATATACAAAATAAATAAATAAGATTGAATATAAAGATTTTTTTTATTCCTCTCATTAGTTCAACCCTTCTCTTTTTATATAAACACCCAAGGCAGACACTTGAGTAAATTAATATCCTTCCATATATTATAGAAACATAAATAAATATGTGTAAAAAGTATTTCATATATGTATATTTTTTTTAATATATATAATATATATATATATATATATATATATATATATATATATATATATATATATATATATATATATATATATATATATATATATATATATATATAATGTAAAAATATTGAATAGACGAATATTGTATATATGTCTATATATACGTATGTATATATATGCATGTTTTGTGTATATATATATATATATATATATATATATATATATATATATATATATATATATATATATATATATTTACATGTGTGTCTAAATGTATATTCATTGAATATATATTTGAATGTATATTCAAATATATATATTTGAGTGTAGACGAAAGACGCTCAAGTAAAATAATATCCTTCAGAATATTATAATTATAAGTTTTTTTTTTCTACCCCAGCAAACAGAAGGATATATATACACACATATATATAATTTATATTTACAAATATATATCATATAAGAATTAATATATATATTCATAATATATAAGGATATAATACAAATATATATATATATATATATATATATATGTATAAATAAATAAATTATATATATAGATATATTCATATATAATGTATTTATTATGTAAATATATATATATATGTATATATCAGTGTGTATATATAAAGGTATGTATATATGTTCCAATATATTTATTTGTTTGTTCGGATACATATATATCTGTTGTGTGTATTAAATTGCGCTCTTCTGTCAGTTTTTTCATTTGACGACAGTCGGTTAAGGTACTGGCCCCAGCCTAAAGATATTAGTAGAGCCTTCATAATGTGATGCCATGGGTTAGCAAAAAATAAATGAAGAAAAATCACATAGCAGGACAAATTGACATTTTACATGCTTTCAAACTTAAACTGAAATCAGAAAATGATGTGAAATTCATCTTGTGTATATAGAAAAATAAGCATTGTGCCAAAATCCTAATCATTGGTTTTAAAAATGACACCAGCTTAATTTAAAAACTGGAAATTGTTTTGCCCTGGCGGATGAGATACCGGTAGCCGACACAGGGTTTACAGGCTGATAAAAGAAAGCGGTATACTTAAAGACAAAAGAATACCCTGTGTTAAAGCGGAACCAGCTAAGATTAAAGCTTAAAGTAAAGGCCTGCCCTGTCGCAGAATGTTAAAGTGGCCGGTGAAAGATCCCCGCGCCAGGCTAAAAGCAAGCTGTACACTTATTACTTAACGAGAGCTTCTTCAGGTCTTGTCTGTAGGACAATTCAGTCACAATAACAGGCAGACCAGGCCAGCCCTGGATATAAGCTAATTCATTTTATGCGGTGCTTCGACAGTCAATGAATATGGAGCTGCGGTCAGACTTTCAAACAAACCGCCTGAGTATTTAAAATGGGAAACAATATTTATTAATATTATCACCAACTAGATCTAGATTATATAGGCTACAAGGAAACCCAGAACCAGACTGGAAAGAAGTAAATTTACTCCCACTAATGATGACTTCTCACTAATACTAATAATTAAAAAAATGTTTAAAAAAATTAATTGCTCAAACCTAATAATCATTACAATCAAGCATCAAGTCTGATAGCCAACATTGGACCTAAAATCTAGATCTATTAGTTTTTACTGAACTAAATCTTATGTTAGCTACTAATAATTACTAATGCATTCAATTATTAATACCTAGGCTACTCATTCCTACAGAATCTAGAAATTCTAGATCTAGACTCTAGAGAAATACTGGCGTCCCAGGCCAACCTAACCTTTTAAGCAACATCCTTAATTAGCATTTAATTTACCATGGATCGCCTGCCTTTTTTTTTTCACCGTGAAATTATTATTGTAATTTTTGAAACAGTATTTTGAATAGATCCACCCTCCTGTTTATATTATTTTAGTTAAGCTAGAGCGTTAGATCTAGAATTCTAGATCGACGCCTAGTTGCGTGTTTTAAAATAAAGCCAGAATATTAATAGACTGAAAATAAATGTGCCAGTTGTCGTGGGAAAAGGTTAAAAGAATAATTAATAAATGAAAAGCATTGAACTATTTCTCAAACATTAAATTAGTAGACTTGTAGGCGGCTAGATCTAGATCTATGTGATGAGTTGGATTAAAATTGAATGAATTCGTGCAGAATGTTTCGGAAGGAGTGAGTGAGCGGGAGACCCAAAAAAGTTAAAGTATCGCCTTTCCGATAGATCATTTCACATGAAAGCGATAGTTAAAGGACAGGTCGGATGCAGGGGGCACCTGGTTTTCTGATTTTAGTCAAGGAAAATGGGGAAAATGTATTTATTTTGTATTTTACAACGCGCGATGCTCGAAAATTAGTAGCTCAGGGAAGTCTACCGGTGGTTACCGCCTCAGGTTAAAAATAGCGACCAATGGCTGTAGAGGGAAAAAAAGGCACATAGTATTCGATATTAAAACAATGTTTCGCTTTTGTGGCGATTTAGGGCGTTTTTTATTATTGAAATAATATGAGGAAAGCAGTGAAATCATTATTGTAGCCAGAAAAGGACGAATAACTGCTGATTTCGTTTGAGTATATTTATAAGCCCCAATTTTCTCACACCGATGTCTACGGCCATACCACGTTGAAAATACCGGTTCTCGTCCGATCACCGCAGTCAAGCAACGTCGGGCGTGGTTAGTACTTAGATGGGTGACCGCTTGGGAACACCACGTGTTGTAGACTTTTTTTCATCTTTTGTCTTTTGTTTTTACCCCACTGGACACCTATTCTTACCACCTGTACTCTTTCCTAAGTTCACCACATACCTGTGAACACTTTTGTAATATCGAAATATTTTTTGTTTGTTTCTTTTGTGCCTTCACGGTAGGCTACCTCGACCCTCCCCACCCATGGAAACAAACCCCTTAAAAACCAAAGGAAAGATGACCACTCTGCCCAAATTAAATAAATAAACTAAGTAGGCTACAACCAAATAATTGTACAATCAAACCTAAGTAATAAGGAGGAAGAAGTAACTCAGTAAGTAAGGGGTAGGTATGGAAAACATTCGTGTAGGGGTTACAACCACTCGAGCTAATTCGGAAACGTATGGGTGGCCCTAATAAGGGCCGGATGGGTAGAACAAATGGGTGGTCCTGGGTTGAGTTTAACCGCCGAAGCCGTACAGGGTGCGACCTTGACGTTTCAGAGCATAGACGACATCCATAGCAGTGACGGTCTTCCTCTTGGCGTGCTCAGTGTAGGTGACGGCATCACGGATGACATTTTCAAGGAACACCTTGAGGACACCTCTGGTTTCTTCGTAGATCAGACCAGAGATACGTTTGACACCACCTCTGCGAGCAAGACGACGGATGGCTGGCTTGGTGATACCTTGGATGTTATCACGCAACACCTTCCTGTGACGCTTGGCGCCTCCTTTGCCGAGTCCCTTACCACCCTTGCCTCGGCCAGACATATTGAATTTTTTTTCTTTGTTGATGAACGAGTGTTCGAAAAACGCCGTCTGCAGAGAAACTCGCTCCTTATATACGGTCCTGGGCTCGAGTTCGTTCAATATGGCGGACACCGCCCAACCAAAAGCGGTCGGCGAATGAGCCAGCCAATGAAAAAGCAGCTTGCCGTGTCGACTGGAATGTTGCTGGCTTGTCGGCTAACGGTGTCGTTTTCAAAGTCATTTTTTCACCTATTCTGCTATGCGACCCTTGGATAAAAAATAAAGAGTTTCATTGCCCACACGTGTAGGCATAGAAAAGATCCACGTTTGTCATGTTAAAATATGGTATTAGACGTTATTTTCACCGTTTTGTGCGAATAAAACTGAAATATTTCCCTACACCTAATTATGCGAGTACGAGCGAGCTCATTATGCGAGTACGAGAGAATCTCGAACGCTGATTGGTCGAGTACGAACGAAATAATATTCTCGTACTCCGCTCCGTACTCGCAGTGGTTTGTTTACATCGTGAAACGAATAGGTTAGTTAGGCTTCTAATAATTAAATAATCTATGGCGTGTAGTCGTTAAGAATAATTTCTGCTCTCCGATTAAGATCTAGATATCTAGCTCTAACCCTAAAGGGTTTTTCTTTTTTATATATTTTAAAAAGCAATGGATAGGGTGGTGGGTGGGTGGGTGAAAGAAAAATATAAAATTTATTCTCTCCTTTCTTCACATTTGAGATAAATAAAACAATATCAACAGCATGCATACACGAATTCAAATAGCAATGTGATGTGTGAGTTGAATTAAAGAGATAAATGAATAGAACCTATCTCCCGCATCCCCCAGAATAATACTAATAGATGTAGTAGTAGTAGTAGAGTGGCAGACATGGGCAGGGGGTGTAGTGGGTGGGTGGGTGGAAACTCGTGAGGTGGGGGACCTTCACTGCTAATCTGAACGTTGTCAGGTGGTCCTAAAAAGGACCTTGGTTGAGGACAGGGGGTGGTGGTTTGGGCTTAAAAGAAACCTCTTAAGCACGCTCACCACGGATACGTCTGGCTAGCTGGATGTCCTTGGGCATGATGGTGACACGCTTGGCGTGGATGGCGCAC
>NW_026733969.1:0-41438 GCF_028476545.2 Physella acuta | reverse complement strand
ACACGAAACATGATACACGAAACATGATACACGAAACATGATACACGAAACATGATACACGAAACATGATACACGAAACATGATACACGAAAACATGATCGAACATGATACACGAAACATGATACACGAAACATGATACACGAAACATGATACACGAAACATGATACACGAAACATGATACACGAAACATGATACACGAAACATGATACACGAAACATGATACACGAAACATGATACACGAAACATGATACACGAAACATGATACACGAAACATGATACACGAAACATGATACACGAAACATGATACACGAAACATGATACACGAAACATGATACACGAAACATGATACACGAAAACATGGATACACGAAACATGATACACGAAACATGATACACGAAACATGATACACGAAACATGATACACGAAACATGATACACGAAACATGATACACGAAACATGATACACGAAACATGATACACGAAACATGATACACGAAACATGATACACGAAACATGATACACGAAACATGATACACGAAACATGATACACGAAACATGATACACGAAACATGATACACGAAACATGATACACGAAAACATGATACACGAAACATGATACACGAAACATGATACACGAAACATGATACACGAAACATGATACACGAAACATGATACACGAAACATGATACACGAAACATGATACACGAAACATGATACACGAAACATGATACACGAAACATGATACACGAAACATGATACACGAAACATGATACACGAAACATGATACACGAAACATGATACACGAAACATGATACACGAAACATGATACACGAAACATGATACACGAAACATGATACACGAAACATGATACACGAAACATGATACACGAAACATGATACACGAAACATGATACACGAAACATGATACACGAAACATGATACACGAAACATGATACACGAAACATGATACACGAAACATGATACACGAAACATGATACACGAAACATGATACACGAAACATGATACACGAAACATGATACACGAAACATGATACACGAAACATGATACACGAAACATGATACACGAAACATGATACACGAAACATGATACACGAAACATGATACACGAAACATGATACACGAAACATGATACACGAAACATGATACACGAAACATGATACACGAAACATGATACACGAAACATGATACACGAAACATGATACACGAAGCATGATACACGAAGCATGATACACGAAGCATGATACACGAAGCATGATACACGAAGCATGATACACGAAGCATGATACACGAAGCATGATACACGAAGCATGATACACGAAGCATGATACACGAAGCATGATACACGAAGCATGATACACGAAGCATGATACACGAAGCATGATACACGAAGCATGATACACGAAGCATGATACACGAAGCATGATACACGAAGCATGATACACGAAGCATGATACACGAAGCATGATACACGAAGCATGATACACGAAGCATGATACACGAAGCATGATACACGAAGCATGATACACGAAACATGATACACGAAAGCATGATACACGAAACATGATACACGAAACATGATACACGAAACATGATACACGAAACATGATACACGAAACATGATACACGAAACATGATACACGAAACATGATACACGAAACATGATACACGAAACATGATACACGAAACATGATACACGAAACATGATACACGAAACATGATACACGAAACATGATACACGAAACATGATACACGAAACATGATACACGAAACATGATACACGAAACATGATACACGAAACATGATACACGAAACATGATACACGAAACATGATACACGAAACATGATACACGAAACATGATACACGAAACATGATACACGAAACATGATACACGAAACATGATACACGAAACATGATACACGAAACATGATACACGAAACATGATACACGAAACATGATACACGAAACATGATACACGAAACATGATACACGAAACATGATACACGAAACATGATACACGAAACATGATACACGAAACATGATACACGAAACATGATACACGAAACATGATACACGAAACATGATACACGAAACATGATACACGAAACATGATACACGAAACATGATACACGAAACATGATACACGAAACATGATACACGAAACATGATACACGAAACATGATACACGAAACATGATACACGAAACATGATACACGAAACATGATACACGAAACATGATACACGAAACATGATACACGAAACATGATACACGAAACATGATACACGAAACATGATACACGAAACATGATACACGAAACATGATACACGAAACATGATACACGAAACATGATACACGAAACATGATACACGAAACATGATACACGAAACATGATACACGAAACATGATACACGAAACATGATACACGAAACATGATACACGAAACATGATACACGAAACATGATACACGAAACATGATACACGAAACATGATACACGAAACATGATACACGAAACATGATACACGAAACATGATACACGAAACATGATACACGAAACATGATACACGAAACATGATACACGAAACATGATACACGAAACATGATACACGAAACATGATACACGAAACATGATACACGAAACATGATACACGAAACATGATACACGAAACATGATACACGAAACATGATACACGAAACATGATACACGAAACATGATACACGAAACATGATACACGAAACATGATACACGAAACATGATACACGAAACATGATACACGAAACATGATACACGAAACATGATACACGAAACATGATACACGAAACATGATACACGAAACATGATACACGAAACATGATACACGAAACATGATACACGAAACATGATACACGAAACATGATACACGAAACATGATACACGAAACATGATACACGAAACATGATACACGAAACATGATACACGAAACATGATACACGAAACATGATACACGAAACATGATACACGAAACATGATACACGAAACATGATACACGAAACATGATACACGAAACATGATACACGAAACATGATACACGAAACATGATACACGAAACATGATACACGAAACATGATACACGAAACATGATACACGAAACATGATACACGAAACATGATACACGAAACATGATACACGAAACATGATACACGAAACATGATACACGAAACATGATACACGAAACATGATACACGAAACATGATACACGAAACATGATACACGAAACATGATACACGAAACATGATACACGAAACATGATACACGAAACATGATACACGAAACATGATACACGAAACATGATACACGAAACATGATACACGAAACATGATACACGAAACATGATACACGAAACATGATACACGAAACATGATACACGAAACATGATACACGAAACATGATACACGAAACATGATACACGAAACATGATACACGAAACATGATACACGAAACATGATACACGAAACATGATACACGAAACATGATACACGAAACATGATACACGAAACATGATACACGAAACATGATACACGAAACATGATACACGAAACATGATACACGAAACATGATACACGAAACATGATACACGAAACATGATACACGAAACATGATACACGAAACATGATACACGAAACATGATACACGAAACATGATACACGAAACATGATACACGAAACATGATACACGAAACATGATACACGAAACATGATACACGAAACATGATACACGAAACATGATACACGAAACATGATACACGAAACATGATACACGAAACATGATACACGAAACATGATACACGAAACATGATACACGAAACATGATACACGAAACATGATACACGAAACATGATACACGAAACATGATACACGAAACATGATACACGAAACATGATACACGAAACATGATACACGAAACATGATACACGAAACATGATACACGAAACATGATACACGAAACATGATACACGAAACATGATACACGAAACATGATACACGAAACATGATACACGAAACATGATACACGAAACATGATACACGAAACATGATACACGAAACATGATACACGAAACATGATACACGAAACATGATACACGAAACATGATACACGAAACATGATACACGAAACATGATACACGAAACATGATACACGAAACATGATACACGAAACATGATACACGAAACATGATACACGAAACATGATACACGAAACATGATACACGAAACATGATACACGAAACATGATACACGAAACATGATACACGAAACATGATACACGAAACATGATACACGAAACATGATACACGAAACATGATACACGAAACATGATACACGAAACATGATACACGAAACATGATACACGAAACATGATACACGAAACATGATACACGAAACATGATACACGAAACATGATACACGAAACATGATACACGAAACATGATACACGAAACATGATACACGAAACATGATACACGAAACATGATACACGAAACATGATACACGAAACATGATACACGAAACATGATACACGAAACATGATACACGAAACATGATACACGAAACATGATACACGAAACATGATACACGAAACATGATACACGAAACATGATACACGAAACATGATACACGAAACATGATACACGAAACATGATACACGAAACATGATACACGAAACATGATACACGAAACATGATACACGAAACATGATACACGAAACATGATACACGAAACATGATACACGAAACATGATACACGAAACATGATACACGAAACATGATACACGAAACATGATACACGAAACATGATACACGAAACATGATACACGAAACATGATACACGAAACATGATACACGAAACATGATACACGAAACATGATACACGAAACATGATACACGAAACATGATACACGAAACATGATACACGAAACATGATACACGAAACATGATACACGAAACATGATACACGAAACATGATACACGAAACATGATACACGAAACATGATACACGAAACATGATACACGAAACATGATACACGAAACATGATACACGAAACATGATACACGAAACATGATACACGAAACATGATACACGAAACATGATACACGAAACATGATACACGAAACATGATACACGAAACATGATACACGAAACATGATACACGAAACATGATACACGAAACATGATACACGAAACATGATACACGAAACATGATACACGAAACATGATACACGAAACATGATACACGAAACATGATACACGAAACATGATACACGAAACATGATACACGAAACATGATACACGAAACATGATACACGAAACATGATACACGAAACATGATACACGAAACATGATACACGAAACATGATACACGAAACATGATACACGAAACATGATACACGAAACATGATACACGAAACATGATACACGAAACATGATACACGAAACATGATACACGAAACATGATACACGAAACATGATACACGAAACATGATACACGAAACATGATACACGAAACATGATACACGAAACATGATACACGAAACATGATACACGAAACATGATACACGAAACATGATACACGAAACATGATACACGAAACATGATACACGAAACATGATACACGAAACATGATACACGAAACATGATACACGAAACATGATACACGAAACATGATACACGAAACATGATACACGAAACATGATACACGAAACATGATACACGAAACATGATACACGAAACATGATACACGAAACATGATACACGAAACATGATACACGAAACATGATACACGAAACATGATACACGAAACATGATACACGAAACATGATACACGAAACATGATACACGAAACATGATACACGAAACATGATACACGAAACATGATACACGAAACATGATACACGAAACATGATACACGAAACATGATACACGAAACATGATACACGAAACATGATACACGAAACATGATACACGAAACATGATACACGAAACATGATACACGAAACATGATACACGAAACATGATACACGAAACATGATACACGAAACATGATACACGAAACATGATACACGAAACATGATACACGAAACATGATACACGAAACATGATACACGAAACATGATACACGAAACATGATACACGAAACATGATACACGAAACATGATACACGAAACATGATACACGAAACATGATACACGAAACATGATACACGAAACATGATACACGAAACATGATACACGAAACATGATACACGAAACATGATACACGAAACATGATACACGAAACATGATACACGAAACATGATACACGAAACATGATACACGAAACATGATACACGAAACATGATACACGAAACATGATACACGAAACATGATACACGAAACATGATACACGAAACATGATACACGAAACATGATACACGAAACATGATACACGAAACATGATACACGAAACATGATACACGAAACATGATACACGAAACATGATACACGAAACATGATACACGAAACATGATACACGAAACATGATACACGAAACATGATACACGAAACATGATACACGAAACATGATACACGAAACATGATACACGAAACATGATACACGAAACATGATACACGAAACATGATACACGAAACATGATACACGAAACATGATACACGAAACATGATACACGAAACATGATACACGAAACATGATACACGAAACATGATACACGAAACATGATACACGAAACATGATACACGAAACATGATACACGAAACATGATACACGAAACATGATACACGAAACATGATACACGAAACATGATACACGAAACATGATACACGAAACATGATACACGAAACATGATACACGAAACATGATACACGAAACATGATACACGAAACATGATACACGAAACATGATACACGAAACATGATACACGAAACATGATACACGAAACATGATACACGAAACATGATACACGAAACATGATACACGAAACATGATACACGAAACATGATACACGAAACATGATACACGAAACATGATACACGAAACATGATACACGAAACATGATACACGAAACATGATACACGAAACATGATACACGAAACATGATACACGAAACATGATACACGAAACATGATACACGAAACATGATACACGAAACATGATACACGAAACATGATACACGAAACATGATACACGAAACATGATACACGAAACATGATACACGAAACATGATACACGAAACATGATACACGAAACATGATACACGAAACATGATACACGAAACATGATACACGAAACATGATACACGAAACATGATACACGAAACATGATACACGAAACATGATACACGAAACATGATACACGAAACATGATACACGAAACATGATACACGAAACATGATACACGAAACATGATACACGAAACATGATACACGAAACATGATACACGAAACATGATACACGAAACATGATACACGAAACATGATACACGAAACATGATACACGAAACATGATACACGAAACATGATACACGAAACATGATACACGAAACATGATACACGAAACATGATACACGAAACATGATACACGAAACATGATACACGAAACATGATACACGAAACATGATACACGAAACATGATACACGAAACATGATACACGAAACATGATACACGAAACATGATACACGAAACATGATACACGAAACATGATACACGAAACATGATACACGAAACATGATACACGAAACATGATACACGAAACATGATACACGAAACATGATACACGAAACATGATACACGAAACATGATACACGAAACATGATACACGAAACATGATACACGAAACATGATACACGAAACATGATACACGAAACATGATACACGAAACATGATACACGAAACATGATACACGAAACATGATACACGAAACATGATACACGAAACATGATACACGAAACATGATACACGAAACATGATACACGAAACATGATACACGAAACATGATACACGAAACATGATACACGAAACATGATACACGAAACATGATACACGAAACATGATACACGAAACATGATACACGAAACATGATACACGAAACATGATACACGAAACATGATACACGAAACATGATACACGAAACATGATACACGAAACATGATACACGAAACATGATACACGAAACATGATACACGAAACATGATACACGAAACATGATACACGAAACATGATACACGAAACATGATACACGAAACATGATACACGAAACATGATACACGAAACATGATACACGAAACATGATACACGAAACATGATACACGAAACATGATACACGAAACATGATACACGAAACATGATACACGAAACATGATACACGAAACATGATACACGAAACATGATACACGAAACATGATACACGAAACATGATACACGAAACATGATACACGAAACATGATACACGAAACATGATACACGAAACATGATACACGAAACATGATACACGAAACATGATACACGAAACATGATACACGAAACATGATACACGAAACATGATACACGAAACATGATACACGAAACATGATACACGAAACATGATACACGAAACATGATACACGAAACATGATACACGAAACATGATACACGAAACATGATACACGAAACATGATACACGAAACATGATACACGAAACATGATACACGAAACATGATACACGAAACATGATACACGAAACATGATACACGAAACATGATACACGAAACATGATACACGAAACATGATACACGAAACATGATACACGAAACATGATACACGAAACATGATACACGAAACATGATACACGAAACATGATACACGAAACATGATACACGAAACATGATACACGAAACATGATACACGAAACATGATACACGAAACATGATACACGAAACATGATACACGAAACATGATACACGAAACATGATACACGAAACATGATACACGAAACATGATACACGAAACATGATACACGAAACATGATACACGAAACATGATACACGAAACATGATACACGAAACATGATACACGAAACATGATACACGAAACATGATACACGAAACATGATACACGAAACATGATACACGAAACATGATACACGAAACATGATACACGAAACATGATACACGAAACATGATACACGAAACATGATACACGAAACATGATACACGAAACATGATACACGAAACATGATACACGAAACATGATACACGAAACATGATACACGAAACATGATACACGAAACATGATACACGAAACATGATACACGAAACATGATACACGAAACATGATACACGAAACATGATACACGAAACATGATACACGAAACATGATACACGAAACATGATACACGAAACATGATACACGAAACATGATACACGAAACATGATACACGAAACATGATACACGAAACATGATACACGAAACATGATACACGAAACATGATACACGAAACATGATACACGAAACATGATACACGAAACATGATACACGAAACATGATACACGAAACATGATACACGAAACATGATACACGAAACATGATACACGAAACATGATACACGAAACATGATACACGAAACATGATACACGAAACATGATACACGAAACATGATACACGAAACATGATACACGAAACATGATACACGAAACATGATACACGAAACATGATACACGAAACATGATACACGAAACATGATACACGAAACATGATACACGAAACATGATACACGAAACATGATACACGAAACATGATACACGAAACATGATACACGAAACATGATACACGAAACATGATACACGAAACATGATACACGAAACATGATACACGAAACATGATACACGAAACATGATACACGAAACATGATACACGAAACATGATACACGAAACATGATACACGAAACATGATACACGAAACATGATACACGAAACATGATACACGAAACATGATACACGAAACATGATACACGAAACATGATACACGAAACATGATACACGAAACATGATACACGAAACATGATACACGAAACATGATACACGAAACATGATACACGAAACATGATTCACGGTGGTGGGCGGTGGTGTCTAGCTCTGGGCAGCGCTTCCAACAACCGACTGTTCACCATCACAGACCCTTGTCTGGAGGTTTTTTGTTTTATCAACAGATTGGACCACCTTTGTTTGGACACCCCGCACGTTTGACCAGCACGAGAAAGCCATTGATGCAAACATAAAGGAGGAGAAAGATTTGTTGGGGTTTTTTTTCAAATAAAATTACTGTATAAGTTATAGCTTTTAAGTGCAATGGGAATACATATGCATAACGTATATTGCCTTAGAATCCTTGTAGACAATGTTCTTCCCCTGCTTAGTCTTTGGTCAGCTATTAGACTTTAAACCAGTCGGAATGTTAACAAAATGGTTGCATTAGACATAGGTCGAAATTGACATTCAAGATAAAAATATTCACAAACACACAGAGAGATACTTTGAATGATAGAACTATTGTTAATGAGGAATAATTATTTGGAGTGGATAACAGAAGAGAAAATGTATAAACCTCTCCCGAACCCGCGCAACACATTGAAACCCAAAGCAAACCCCCCCCCCATCTACTTACCAACTCGACACATCGCACTACACCACATAGCTCAAAGCTAACCCCACACCCACTCACTCATCTCATACAATACACACGATTCACCACACACCAAACCACACACATTAAAAAACCCAACACACGAGTAGATCAAAACCCACACCACCTCGCTCCACACCTTAATCCACACCACCTCGCTCCACACCTTAATCCACACCACCTCGCTCCACACCACCTCGCTCCACACCACCTCGCTCCACACCTTAACCCACACCACCTCGCTCCACACCTTAACCCACACCACCTCGCTCCACACCTTAATCCACACCACCTCGCTCCACACCTTAATCCACACCACCTCGCTCCACACCACCTCGCTCCACACCACCTCGCTCCACACCTTAACCCACACCACCTCGCTCCACGCCTTAACCCACACCACCTCGCTCCACACCACCTCGCTCCACACCTTAACCCACACCACCTCGCTCCACACCTTAACCCACACCACCTCGCTCCACACCTTAACCCACACCACCTCGCTCCACACCTTAACCCACATCACCTCGCTCCACACCTTAACCCACACCACCTCGCTCCACACCTTAACCCACACCACCTCGCTCCACACCTTAACCCACATCACCTCGCTCCACACCTTAACCCACACCACCTCGCTCCACACCACCTCGCTCCACGCCTTAACCTACACAGCATGACACCAAACCAAACCTCACACAATCCCGGTCCACACGTCACCACACTATTCGACGCCACTCGAAAACATGAACCACGACATTGCCCACCACGCAAGAATTACTACACACTACAATGTACATTAAATCCCACTATGTAGGGTACGTATCCCTTTACTTTACATTGCACATCCCATATCTCAACCGCGCTGCTTACATGATCCACATACAGTTGCTAATCCCACGCCATTCCCAATACACCACAGCCTACTCCACTACACACAAAAAAAAAAAACCGCGCAACTCACGGAGTAGACAAAATCCCAATCCTCACAATACACACCACTCCACACCCACACCACGCCACTTCCAACCCTAACGACAAATGAACATCACTCCGAACAAAACCCAATACCAGGGGCGTACTGAGGGGGGGGGGGGCGGGGGTGCGGACCGCACCGGGTGACACCATTTAGGGGGGTGACACCAAGGCAAAAAATAGCAAAATATATAGAGAAAAACTTGAGGGGGGGTGCAAATCGAAAGTTTGAGGGGGGGGGGGGGGTGCAAATCGAAAACTTGAGGGGAGGGGTGCAAATCGAAAACTTGAGGGGGGGGGGGTGCAAATCGAATTTTTAGGGGGGGGGTGCAAATGAAAATTTGAAAGTTTGTCCCCGGGAAGGGTCGCAACGCCTAGGGGGGGGGGGGGGGTGACACCATTAAGTGCCGCACCGGGTGACACCCGACCTCGCTACGCCACTACCCAATACCATTATGCCCATATCCATAAATGTTTTTTGCCATATCAAACGAAAACTGCAAAGTATTACACATTTAATTTTGTATTTAATAGGATTTTTCTGCACTCGTAGATGCCTTATAATCTTAACAATCATAACATTTGTAAGTAGTAGCCTCCTCGGGTTCATGACCTCTATCTCTGTACTTTATTTCTCGTTTTATACCCAAAAAAATACTCATTGCAAAACGCTTGGTCGGGGTTCATGCAAAGTCTAGAAAATGTCTAGAAAAGTAAATATTAAACTTTTATAAGTAGAAAACCACTAGTTTTAAAAACATCTGGAAAATGTTAGGAATTAAATTTTAGAAATAAATCTTTCCAGGATGTCCGTTAGTCGACAGCGTGTAAACTTACCGTGCGAATGTTCTAAAAGACAATCTAAAATTGTTCTTTATTGAAAGAGTGATTGCGCATGGACTTTGTGTACCTTTCGATTTTACACAAAATTTTATCATAAAGATATTAAGAGGTTGCAGGCAGTCATAAAATTTTATCAAAGAGGGTGGGTTAGTGGCAGAGGTGTCGTTAGGCGGGGGCGGGGAGTGCGGACCGCACCGGGTAACACCAAGACAAAAATGTAAAATATATAGATATAGAAGTAAAATGCTTTTTGCCAGTTCAGTTAATGATTCATTAAGTTAAAAAGTCTTTTTATACAAATTGAAGATTCTGTGAAAATGGGGTGGGGGTGACACTATGAGTTGCCGCACCGGGTGACACACTACCTAGCCACGCCACTGGTTAGTGGGGGAAATAGACCAAACTATTTGATGTCCTGTCTACCAATGACTACATGGGTTGGGGTAAAATTCGGCTAATTAACGTGACGTCATATTACTTGTAATGAACCTTCGGGACACTTATCGCAACACCATAACCAGTGGCGTATGCAGGGGGGGGGGGGGTTGGGGGGGGGTCATAACCCCCCCCCCCCATAGACCCCTCGGTATATATAAAAAGTATGAGGGGGGGCAAATCGAAAGTTTGAGGGGGGGGGGGGGTGCAAATCGAAATAAGTTTTGAGGGGGGTGCAAATCGAAAGTTTGTCCCCGGGTAAAAATTGGAACACCCCCCCCCCTTGAGACGATCCTGGCTACGCCACTGACCATAACAAACCACATCTCCACTCCCCAACCCCCCCCCCCCCCTTTTTTTTTTGTCGTAGTCCCGCCGACAGTGAGCCCTACGCACCTGACCATGCGAGCACATTCTACATGCGACTTTATTTAAATTTGGCCGATTTTAGTCCCAAAAAATATGCACTATGCTCTACAATTACCTGGTTGTTCTTGTCATCTACATGTTGGCTGGTTAGGCCTGTGTTTGGTCTTACTGGGACAGGGATCAACACGACAAATACTTAAATAGTAGATTTAGATAGGCGTCTAAAATATTATATATTTTTTTTTAATGTTATACTTAACTTATAGACTAGAACTCTTTGCTAGCTATACTATCAGTGTTTCTTCCAGGCATCTCTTCGGGGGAGCCCCCCCCCCCCCTCCCCTCCCGAACGAAATGGAATTTATATAGAAAATATATACTTACTTTTATTGTGTGTTTTAACAGTTACCGGTTTACAACATACGACTAGAACCGAAACGTTCAATAACATTCTTCCCGCACCAGCATTTCGTTAGTTTTGAGTTGTACAGAGAATTCCCTAAAACATTTAGTATCTTCACAATCCTTTGTACAGCGTCAACATTACTTTTATCCATTGTTAGGGTAAGTTAGTTCTAAATATTAAAAGTAGAATCTAATAGATTGTTGTTAGAACAATTAGATCTAGTATGTTTTAAACATCAAAGTATTATTTTTTTTTCAAGTATTTTCCCCGGATACCAACCAAAAACGCATGCAAAGTATTGTGGGTGGGGTGGGGGACAGTATAATTCTCTTAACTCGTTGGATGTATTTTAATGAATAATATTAACAATTAAAAGATTTCTAAGGCATCCTGGGGTTCATGGCCGAAAAACATCTCGACCGCCTTTATTTAAACAGGCTATTTTATTATTATTCTAAATTTGTTTAGTAGATTGTATTTAACCTGTTATCTCCCCTTTATTAAGTTTCTGCACATCACTCGTGAACAATTACCGTTACCACCTAGTAAACTCCCCTTTTTCTCATTTATCCTTTCTTAAAAACTTTTTTAAGGGCTAATTTTATTTATACCTGGTCGAATTTTTTATTGTCATGTCAGATACAAGTAGGGGTTTTTAGCGAAGTTTTAAATAAGATCGTTTCGATCTAGAAGTGGGTAAACATTTTATTACAAGACTACGTCCGGACAAATCGGCCTAATAAGCCAGGTTTTGTTTATTTAAAGTACGAATGCGCGCGTATTTTCAATACGAATTTATGGAATAGAACTAGAACCTCAATTTAATCATGATTGTTATTCGTTTAGTAATAAACTTTTTTTTTTAACATTTTTAATCTATTTGCATACAACGTCGATCTATATTAGAGAAGTGAATTTAAAAGACAAGTTTTAGATTTTTAAAAATTCTTTACAAACCGTCACAATTATTAATTTGGCCAAATTTAAAATAATTTTTTTTCTCCACAGAACCGGTGCGTCACTCAATGATTCACCAGTAGGCTTGGCCTCTGCACAGTCGAACCTACAGTGGTTACGTCATTTCATTGTCTATTGCCCCCGGAAGAACTTAACAATGTTAAGTCATCTCTAGATTTAGATCTAGATCTACATCTAACAGGTGTTTCATGGTTATCCTGCCAGAGCCGACCTAATCTATTCTAGATCTAGATTTACATCATTCATCATAGTATTATTTGTGACTTTTAGTGATTTTTATAAGATTTTCGTTGTTAATGTTTTAATATACCATTCATTACCATACCAAGTGATACTCAGTATTCGAGTCTATTGTCACCACCAGAAGAGCAACCAACACTGACTGTAGTAAGTAGGTCCTACTTCCTACAGTCAACACACACAGGTAACAAATTTAAAAACAAATTGAAGTACAAACTTCAAGTAGAATCTAGATCTAGAAAAAGTAGCCTATTGGACACCAGCGAGAAAAGTCTCAAAGGTATTTGAGAGGTCCATAAATTTTAAATTAATTTAAAAATCATGCACAGCGTACTTACAATTAATATGGTTATAAAATCCTGCCTGTCTGGTTTTTTTCGGACTTTACTAAAGATTGGATCTATTTGATGTTTTTAATATTTTCGGTAACTAAATAAAAATTTTAAAAAAAAGCAAAAACAATGTTGTTTTCACGTGTAATGGCTACATAAACAATGGCATCCTGCTATTGGATAGGCCACCATAAATTTTACTGTACACATTGTAAGCTAAAAATAGAAAACTATGTCATGGGGTTTTAAAGTTGCATTGTTATTTAAAAACTTGATCTGCAAAGTTTTGTAAACAAATAGTTATCGATCACTAAGTTACTGTACAGCCAATCAATATTTGTCTTACGAAAGTGAAACATCCAGTTATAACTTAGGGTAGACTGCTCTAACTTCGACCGAGTTCTAACTTCGACCGATTTCTTACTATGGGCGGAAAAAAAATATATAAACATTTGTACAAACACCATTGGCCAAAATAAATTATATATTTAGTTACACACTTGAATTGTGGGGGATTTTCCTTATTTAAGTTCATATCTATTTTTAATCGTTTTCGCGCTCTTGAACGGCAAATATTAAGTACAACTCGCCCGTGAATTTTCTCGCGTGAAAATGATGAATTCAGTTTTTGCTGTCTTAGGGGTGTCGTGCTTCACAATGCTCAAAACACATTTAATTTATAAAATAAAATTTTTAAAATTATATTAACGCTTATAAAATAGGTTGTAGTATATGTGTGTGTTTTTATTTTTTTTAATTTAATAAAAATGTAAAAACAAATATTGAAAAACAAATCGGTCGAAGTTAAAACCACTTAAAATTGGCATAGTTCTAACTTCGACCAACTGAAAAACTTGCCCCTAAAAACATAATTTTGCATGAATTATCTTAGTTTAATTATAGTCTTATTGAATAGTTTAATCAGCAGAGCATTCCTTTTTCATAAGATCTAAATGTAACTGAAAATAATAGTGCCATATGTAAAAGACCTAACGATTAATACCCCCACCCCACCCTAGTCAAGCCTGCGCCATCTATTCATTATTTAGTATAGCTATTTTATAATTAAACAGCATTTCTACCCCAATATAGCCCTACACATTTATTTTATTTTAATTCCCTGATATTTTGACAACGTTAAACCATAGATTTATTGGAAAAAAACAATAATTTATATATAGGCTTATAGCGGTCGAAGTTAGAGCAAGGCGCTGGTCGAAGTTAGAGCAACCCGGTCGAAGTTAAAACCAAACATAACGAAGTGAGGTCTATGTCTAGACTTGCATATAAGAATTATTATCTTAATGATGATTGGTTAACTATTTATACCAAACCAATCGGCAGAGGATAACGTTTTTAATGGTGTAAAAATGAAACCTCTATGTTGATTAGTTTACGGAATATACCGAAGAGAAGCGAATTTACGGCTCGGGCGAAAACGAATCGGTCGAAGTTAGAGCAGTCTACCCTAGGCTTGATGAAAATAAATAGAAATGTAGCCTTAAACTCAACAAATTATTTTCAAGTTCTCTGGATTTGCAACTTTTATATACTATATAGATCTAGCATTTATTCTAAAAATATAAAATTTCTAAATTAATTTTAGGCTTAAACTTAAGTTTTTATTTTTTATTTTTTTTTTACGGTCTAAATCTAAAAAGCACGTTTTTATTCCATGTCAACAACATTATGGAAGGAATCTCGTCAACTCGCTGGTGTCCAGTACTTAGACTCTAACTACTTAGATCTAGTACTTAAGCCTACTAGATAATTCTAGATCTAGATCTAACTACACTAACTAGATCTAGATCTACTAGTCAGATGTATTTTTTATGTTACGAGCCGACCCGCGGCATATCATACGCCGCTATTTAGTTGTTGTTTTTTCTACTTTTCAGTTATTCATAATTTGTGAATTCGACACTACCAACGCTGCCACTGAAAATATTTCTTCAAAACACTATAAGTAGCTTGTTAAGGACGATAACCCCCTCCTTCTCCCCCCCACTTACGTTTAAGTAAACTCCACTTAGTTACCCCCCCCCCCCCTACGTTTAAAATCGTTTCAAACTAAATTATCTGCCCCTAATAGACGTCACTAAACCCGGCTCTGTTTGTAAACATTTAGAGTGAACCACAGCTCACCAGACGATTTAGGGGTGTGGGGTGGTAGGGAGCGCGTTTACAGCTTGTTTTCTAGGGTCTCCCAGAAGAGAATTTTATATATAGATTGTTTATTAATGTTTATCCTACCATGGCCGACCAGTCTAGTCTATTTGAGTCACTATTATTTGACAAGTAGACCTAAAATATAGATCTAGTACTAGAATACTTAAATCTAGTTATTATTTGGGATTTTTGTTTTTATACGATTTTTTATGTTAGTGTATTATTTATAGTATTTTATACTATAGGCCTAAGTGTTCTGAGTAATTTGATTAGTTGTTAGGCCTATAGCAGATCTGTATCTATAAAAAATATAATTGACTAAATTGTAATATGTGCCAAAAAAAAACCTAAATTAAAACAAAAATGTATGTTTGTCTGAATATGTCTACTTGTACTTGTAGGCCTACTGAGTTGTACTAAATAACCCTATTTTGACTTTTGGCACCTGACAATCTACCACACCATAGGCATATGAAGAGTCCATCAGAATCTGTTTTTTGAGCACGCTTTATGAAGGGATGGTGTGGTCAGCTGAGCTGTGCTATTGCATTATTCCTATTTATTATGATATTATCTATTGTCATCGGTAGACCATGTCTGTGTATATGATATGATTAATGTATGTAACAACATAGATCTACAATAATCTACATTCATTGTCATAAAATAGTATAAACTAGTATACAATGAAATGAATCTAGATCTACTACTACACACCAGACCAGTTCAGATAATGATTAAGATCCACTTAATCTGAATTAGCCTGACTGTTTTGTTTTAGAATATTAGTTTAGTAAGTAGCGGTAGATAGCTAGACTGCTAACCCAAAATTCTTGAGTTCGAATCCGGGTTCAAGTCAGTAGAACCTCCCTGAGTCCACCCAGCTCTGATGGGTACCTAACTCATGTAAGCAAAGAAGAGGCGACTGGGCACAGTGCTGACCACACTATCTCTTCATATGTAGAAGACTCTGAAACAGATGAAATCTTCTTCATTTGCCCCATGTACTGGAAAAGATGATGAATATTTCTATTATTTCAGTTGCAGTTACTGTGATACAGGCTGTTGGATTATTTTTAACAACTCAAGAGAATGGAAGGTAAGTAGGCCTACCTAACTCTAGACCTACTTATACAACTTACTTTTTACTTGATATTCAAATAGATGAAAGCTTCAGCTGTGTATAATATGTAACAGGAAGTAAAATTACTTTCACAAGTCATAAAATAAAAGAACAAATTATTTCCTTCTTTTTATCTCTTAGAGATGTGAATGCATTTATAAAAATTATTACTGAAGTAACTAAGTATGCCTAATACAAATAATTACAAAATTTAAAAATAATAGAATCTAACTGAGATTTTCAGAAAAATGCGATTTTTATTTTTGCATATTTTGTTCTGAATCATTAACTAAAATAATGCTGGTCCACTAGAATCAAATTATTTTTTGACTGTCTAAGGGTTTTTCTATCAGTCTGCCTCATTTTATACAGTGCCGTAATTTTGGAAAATAGAATTACAAATGTAAAATCTATGTTGATATTAACTTTGCAGATGTAAAAGAGGAAACAAACACCCATTTGGGAAACACTGCTCCAGCCACAAGTATTGATGATGATGAACTAAAAGTAAAATACAAGAGAAAAATAGGTAGGACTGTTTTTAATGTGGAAATCTTAAGCATAACAACTTCAATTTCATGTATCACACTGTTGTGAAACATAAAAAAGGACATTTGTTTTTATTTGTATTATCCTATTCAAATCTGTACTCTTACTCTTCTACTATGAACATATGAGTGTAAATGTTTTATTGGAAAGCTGGAAATTAAAACATTTATAACAACAGCTGTATATTTATTTAATTAGTCATAGGCAATTACACAAACTTAAACAATCATATTGCTTTACACATGGAATTCCAACAAGTTTATAATTCATAGCTTGAATAAATCCGAAAGATCATCCATTTATGATGTGCACAAAAATATGAATTTCAGACACACACATACCCTGTCAACATTCATCCATATTAGACCCCCCCCCCCCCTTCCCCCTCATTCGCCATGTGTTAACAAAAAAGTAATAGTTCTCATAAAGCTATCTTCCTATGTAATAATTGAACAACATGGATTGTGTATGTGAACAAATGGATGCTAATAATAGGCCAGTTTGGTAATTTATTCTCATCAGAATTGACTGTTGGATTAACAAAGATGTACTGAAATTACATTGTTCGGCATTATAAATTTAGTTTCAAATTATATTATCCATATAAAGGAGTTATTTCAAGTAGACAAATCAAATTGTATATTTTATTACTCATCTAATACAGAACTAATTTTAATTTTCAGATGAAGATCATGAGGAATTCTTGGGTAAGTAGACAAATGAAGTTTTAAAAAATGAAAAAATGCAGAAAATAGGCCTAATTGGTAGAATAAATATGACAGCATTAAAGTAGAAAACCTAGAAAATATAATAATAATATTGTACAGACGCTGAACAAAAATGTGTGAAGGCCTACATATCTAAATTAATACTTTGGAGTGTCAACTTATCTATCTTTTGATTCATTATTCATTAAATCTTATTTTTCCCATTCAGGAAAATTTTTCACCAAAAATAAATGTTGGGTTAATGGTTTGTTGAGGTTTTGAATAGCTCAGAGGCCATTCCTGTTATAGAATTTTGTGTATGGCTGATATAGCCTAAAAACTGTTTGGAGTCACCAACTCCAGTTGTTGTGGGGGTTTATTTTTTTGGGATAGTTCTCATCTAGCTATACTATTGTATATAAATTTAGTAAATTAAATGAAAGAAACATTACAATAAAGTTTACATCAGTTTTTAAATATATAAATTAAATATAGTTATTCGGATTAACAAAAATAGTGCAGAGAATGTGAAAGTTTATCTACTATTTTACTATAATGAATTTTTCTAATTTGTCTTATTTATCTGATGTCAAACAATATAGCTACTCTAATTGTCAGGACAATACTAGCTAAGTTATAAACAAAATATTGTCAATCAGTAAGTTTTTGTTAATCAGATTTTGTTCTTTTATTTTCTTTTTCAAAATCTAACCTACTTTAAACTCTTTTTTGGGGCTATAGATCAAGAAACAGCGGTTGAAGAAGAGCTAGTCGAAAATTTGGGATCTACAATCCTTACATGCAGTAATACAATAAAAGGTAAACATATTTGAGTTTTTAAACCAAATTCTACCTAGTTTTTAAACAATGAAAATAATTGAAATCTTGTCCAAAATAGTATTTAACTGTTTATTTACACTGCAATATAAATAAGCCAAAATGTTAATCTTCGTAAAATAAAACGTATTATCAAGTACTTGCTGAAAATTGATTATTCTGTTGAGATAATTCTAGATTTTGTTCTTTTTCTTTCTTTTTCAAAATCTAACCTATTTTTAAAATCTTTTTTTTTTTTGTGCTATAGATCAAGAAACAGCGAATGAAGAAGAGCTAGTCGAAAACTTGGGATCTACAATCCTTATATGCAGTAATACAATAAAAGGTAAACATAGTTGAGTTTTTATACCAAATTCTAGCTAGTTTTCATAAACAATGAAAACAATCAGTCTGGAATGGAATAAACCAACATATTTGAATTTTAACAACCATTTTATTTTTAATTATGGTTTTTTTTTTTAAATTCAAATCTTATACAGATTAAGTAAGGATATTTTATAAATTATATAAAAATGTATAGTTTCTATTTAATATGTCATTCCTAGTAGATTCACTTTGCTAAATTTTAGCAACATCTACAGTTGGGACGTTGTACTATTTACACCAGCTTACTGCATTTTTACTTACAAAATCAGTTAAATTTAAAAAATTTTAAAATGATATACCAATAGGTATGACCATATGCACATCTTCAGCAACCAACAACGCCCTCCATAAAGCCCGATGTCCTTTTCTTGTCCCACTTACCCAAATACAACCATCATCAACTAAACCCCAAATGACAGTTCCAAAAATCTGACATTTACTTTAAGCTGTAAGAAAAAAAGTACTTTTTTTAACCTGGCGGTAAGCGATATGGATGAAGTAGAGTTGCTGTGTTTCAGTGACCTTGGCATATGAAGGAATAGTGTGATCGCCCAGCCGAATTTACTTTTCCTTACGTCAAGTACCAACTCAGAACTGGCTGGACTCTGGGACACAGAACGCGTGAATCAAACTCGAGACTTTCGGATTAGCAGTCATATGCAGCAATATTCTTAACCAAACACCATAAAAAATACTACATAACAATAACAAAAATTAATAAAAACACAAAACATTAAATACACAACATAACACATTTTTTTTTTCTTTTCTACCATTTCAGGAGCCAGGATAGGAAGCGGCCATTCTCTACGCCGGCACCTAAGATATTTATATGAATATAATGACAAAGTTATGAATAATAGTGCACATTCTCGTAGTTTAATACCTAATGAACTTGACAGTAAATATTATGCTGAAATACTGACCACCAATTTTCTACTGATTGGGAAATGGGAATTAATTCATCCAAAAACTGACCTGTGTAATGAGGTTCTAAAGAACTGGTTTAAGAACAATAACAGTACAATTTATGTAACAAAGAAAAATAATAAAATTGAGTACATACGTTTTAAGCCTGATAAGTCAACAGAAATAGAGGATTTTCAGAAAATTGCTGAAATAAAATTAAATGGAACTCACAGTGATTTATTTGCAGAAGTAGAAGATGTAAAAGTTGTATTGAAAAAAGATCAGAATATTTTTACTTTACTTGAAATTTCTTACGAAAATGAAGTTAGTGATTTGGTAATGTTTAAGTTGTTTTATATTGATCCTTTGGAGTTATGTTTGTCGTATATTTTACAAACTAAAGAAAAAAAATCTGTTGAACATTTACATTCTCCACTCTGTATAAATTGCCCCTTTCCAGAAATCTTCGAATTATGTACTGTCGAAAGTATTAAATCTAAGTTAATACAGCTAAAAATAAATGGCGACTTAGAACTGGCTAAAAATCATTTCAAGAGAATTTCTAAAAATGTTTTAGAAATGTCAACTTCTGTTACTAAATTTGCTTTTTCTACTGGAATGTTTACGTTTACATTGCGTAATATAAGTACTCACAAAGTAAATAATTGTATTTCCCCAACAATCGAAATTAAATTTAAAGGAAAAGAAGATTTTAAATACGATACTATTAAATTTCGTTATTGTGATGGTTCCACACCTTCCCCCAATGGGGAATTAACCACTTCTGTTGAGGAGCAAAGTCAAAGTGAGTAGTAATTGTCTTAACACTGCAAGAAAAGTAAAAAGATACAATAGACTTTACATTCTCCCCCCCCCCCCCCCGAAAAAAAAATCCTATATAAATTTAAGTCTTTTATCATATTTTTACTTTCTCGTATATACGAAGTATAGAGAAAGTATTGTAATCGTGCAAAAAAAAAGCGAGATTTTTACAAATCTCGACGTTTTACATCTCACTAATACGGAAAAACATACTTTTGCAATCTTGTCCGTCAGTCTGTGTGTCTGTCTGTGTGTAAACACGATAACTTGAGTACCGTTACAGCTAGGTTGATGAAATTTCATATATAAGTATTTTATCAAAATCGTAGATCCTGATCAACTTTTGAGCGATTTCCGATAAACGGAAGTGGTACTTTTTCTCTTTTTAATTTTTCAAAAGCCTATAACTTGCGTACTATTTTAGATAGATGCATGAAATTTCACAAGTAAGTAAAAGATCTAATTCTCTACCTTCTGTCAAATTTTGAGTAATTTATGTTGACCGGAAGTACTAATTTACGCTATTTCCGATTTCTCAAAAAATGCATGTAAATTTATAAAGTACTAATAATATCCCGCACTTTTATGCACATTTTATTAGGCGTTCACTTAGTGTGCAATTGTTTTTTTTACGAGATTCTAATCTATTATAAAAAGTTTAAGTAATTAAAAATGGATTACAAATATTGTCTGTCCTGAGTTGCCATCCCTCGTAATTTTATATTAGAATATTCGAGAAAGTTTAGGGGAGATCACTCCCGGTTTATTATTTTATATAAAACGTACCTTTTAAATTATTTAGTTGAATAATTATTAGAAAGAAACTTCTATCTCAACTGATTTTATTTTGTTTATATTTTAAATTGTAATTTTTTTTTTGTTTTAATATACCATTTGATTACGATTTTTTAATTGTATCTAGAATGTGAAAATAAACTTTTATTTTTTTGAAGCTTTATACTTATATTTGAGTTAGATGATAAAAACAGTGCTGTTTATGTCAGTGAGAAATTTGGTGAGTTGTCCTTGTGGTGTTGTTGAAACCAGACGTGTGTAATGGCATGAATAAATGCAAACTGTGTGGGCTGTCCCCAGTGTTCTTCCAGACTTTTTTCTCCGGGGGGGGGGGGACACACACACTGTTAAAGTATATATTTTCTATATAAATTATATAAATTTCGTTCGGGGGGGGGGGGGGGGTCAAAGCCCCCCCCCCCCCCCCCCCCCCGAAGATATGCCTGGAAGAAACTCTGGCTGTCCCTATACTAGTGTTCTTACTCTGCTTTTCATCAGTGGCGTCATTTTTTGGTTTTGGTTACTTTAGTATAATAGAGATTCATCTACCCATACACACTAATAATAAAAATATGTTTAAAGAAAAGCGAACACACGTATCTCGTGTTTAAACTAAAATCTCTATCTAAGAATCTAAACAAAAACAACTAAATTGTACTATTAACTCATACAAGTTTCATCATCTATTTTGTGTACTCCTTAACAATGAATTTAATTTAGTAATGGTTTTACTTCACGCATGTAGAGGACATGCAAACAAAGAGTACATTAGGTAGATACACCACTTCGACAACAGACTTATTTTGAATCCTCTTCACTTCTGAGCATACCATTCCAGCATTCGCTATCTTATCTTACCCTTTTCCAAGTCATTTCGTTTCTTACTGTTTTTATCCTTTTTTTTTGTAAGGACCACCTTATGTAAAGTTCCCTTTTAAGACATAAGGATTCATAAGACGGATGATGTAGAGTTCATGTTTCTTGAACTCAGCGAAAGCAGGAAATGTTTGGTGACTATGCCCAGCCGCCTGTTGACCCTAACATGAGTCAGGTACTCGTCAGAGCTGGGTGAACTCAGGGGAGTCCTGAAGGCTCAAGTCCTGAACTAGATCCGAACACGAGATTTCATGTTTGATCACTCTACTAAGCGACCACGCCGTCCTATGGACCACCTAGTGCATGTCATGCTGCATGGTTTTGTGAAGCTTTAATCTATTCAGCCCCACTTCCATATTAATATGTATGACGTTTGCCTACTATATATATATATATATATATATATATATATATATATATATATATATATATATATATATATATATATATATATATATATATATAAAAGTCAAATCTCGAGTCAAAAGTCCTTGAGTTCATCCAGCTCTGTTTGGGTACCTAACTCATGTTAGGAAAAGTTAAGGTGGCTGGTCAAAGTGCTGACCGCACCTTCCTTTTATATACCGAGGTCAAGAAACATATGAACCCTACTACATCTGCACAATAGATCGCTAGGTCTAAAGAAGATTCTTTACTTTTATATATTAAAATCAATTCTATTTTTAATGATAAGGATTTATTTATAAAAGCGATTGGGTTTATTGCTAATACATGGTTAACCTTTTATGTAGGTCTATATAAACCCTGTATTAAAATTATACCAGATTTTAGTATCGTAAATTTGAAAAAATTTGGTATCGTATTTGCTGACAGTCCAGTTAATATCCCGGATGTTACATCACCGCGGATCATCACTTAAAAATACATATAATATTATTATAATATAAACCTTGTTATCCACATATCGAACTCCTTATATCCCTTTACTCAAACCAAGTCTTATCCCTATTCTTATCCCTTTATGCAATCTATCCCTATCTTTAGTAGACCAGGAGTGGAAATACTTGAAAGGGAGTATGGTTTTACTGCATTTTTATGAGGGGTGGGGGGAGATGAACAAAAGGTTAGTGGGGACGGGTTAGTGCAAGTATGAAAGAAAACAAAATTAATTTTTCCGAAAAGAAAAAAAAACTTGTTTAACATATCAATTTCCATTATGCAACGGCAATCATCCATCGAAAATTCGATTTGAAAACATAATAATCGATAAATCGATTTGATAATAGTCCAATAGATCCAGACATGTAGGCCGATCTCTAACAATAGGTAAATAATGGAACGACACGTCCGCTGGTCGTAAAACGAGTGGGAGGGGGGGGGGGGGTCGGGGACGGAAGGACGACGTCAGGGGTATAATGAAATGCCAGCAATAATTTAGCAGTGGTGTGCTGTGCCTTACTCTCAGACGCTCTCTGTTAGAAGAAAAACGGCTGGCTAATAACGACAACTCTGTTTGCGATAGCTGTAATCAAGAGTTATCGAACATAATTTATCAGGTGCAGCTTGTCTTTTATTTCTGACGTAAAGGTAACATTGTGTATATAACAATTTATTATTATAGCTATATTATTTATTATTAATTAGTATTAAATAAATATGTACACATATAAATATGTAGTTACAGTATAGAAATGTATGTATACATAAATATAGATGTGAATATACGTACACACACATATATATATATATATATATATATATATATATATATATATATATATATATATATATATATATATATATATATATATATATACATATAGGCTTAAATATGTATTTATTTTTATTAACCTGTTTATTTTATAGACATAGTTCAAATTAAAAACTCTAGTAATTTGATGCGTTTTAAAAAGTTCTTATAAAATTAGAGATTGTATTTTTAAGTGTCTGAATAGTTAGAACAGTGATAATAAGTTTGAAAACAGACACCAATAGAATAATGGTAACTGTTAAGTGATGTCTTAACACCATCAACATTATTAACAACTTAAATTCAAAACATTTAGACTTCAAATTTTTTAGTATTGTTTGAATTTTACAACTCTGGGGTATTTTAATTAAGTAATATAATCCAAAATTGGTTTTTGCGTGTGTGTGGGTGTGCGTGTGTGCGTGTGTGTGTTAGCGTCAGTACATTATTTCTTTCACACCCCTTTAAGAAAACAGACGAATGTGTATAGAACATCGTGATCCTTACACAATGGTATGATCATACAACGACGAGGGATTAAAGACGTCCAATGTAAAACATGAGAGCGCCCTAATTTGTCCTACCTGTGTCTTCTTAATTGTGGGATATACGATCTATCGCTTTCAACGCGTTCAAATCACACACACACACATACACGCATAGAGATTAGGTTGCCGGCTTCTATAGAACTATACATTACATTATTAAAAATATTATCTTCAGCAATAATAACACACGGATGCATGTTTTACCATATGTACACAATAACACAATGATGTATGTTATATCAGATGTACACAATAACACAATAATAATTATATCAGATGTATACAATAACACAATGATGTATGTTATATTAGATGTACACAATAACACAAGGATGTATGTTATATCATATGTACACAATCAGATATACACAATAACATAATGATGTATGTTATATCGCATGTACACAATAACACAATGATGTATGTTATATCGCATGTACACAATAACACGATGTATGTTATATCAGATGTACACAATAACACAATGATGTATGTTATATCGAATGTAGTTTAGGGTTAAGCTAATGGTAAATTTAAATCCACCGTTTCATTTCCCCATCGTTACAAAAAGTCAAACCCAGCCTCTAGTATAATATCACACAGAGTACTGCTGTGTTCGAGGTTCATAAAAAAACAACCTATCTTTGTGTTTTATAAACGGAGTGGTCAAATGGTAGAGTTTACGTCTGCTAACCCGTAAGGCTTGAGATCGGATCCCGGACTCAGGTCTGTCCGTGAGTAACAATCAATGCAAACTTTTAAGAATGAGATAATAGTGTTACAAAGTGGTTTTTGAAAATCACTTGCAGACATTTTGGTTGAATTGGGCGAATGCAGCAAACTAATAGATATCGTAGCAGGAACGCTGGTTAAATCAAAACTAAAATCAGAACAAAAGAGAATTTATTTTTTAATAAGTAAATAAATAAATATAACAATACTTCAACTTCGGTACGTAAACCGTTGCTTACTAAAGGGGTGGTCGGGTGGGTTAAAGTTTCACATTTGTGATAAAATTGGGGAGTGGAAAGGGGGGGGGGGGGGGTAAAGTTTCACATATGTGATAAAATTGGGGAGTGGAAGGGGGGGGGGTAAAGTTTCACATTTGTGATAAAATTGGGGAGTGAAAGGCGGGGTATTTAATTGTTTGGTAGCTTCACGCTAGTCGTGCTTGTACTCAAAATTAAAAGGACTGATGTTTAAATTATCAGCAGCCTGCTTGCTGACTGCCGTTCTCAGTTTGAGATGTCGTGTATAGATAACATCGCGCACTTCGGTATCATCTATAGATAACCACGGGCAATTATCCCCCCCCCCCCCCACTCTTCCGTATCGTCACACGTCTGACCCCCCCCCCCAATCCATCCACCTAAAGTAAGTTCTAAAATCTCTTTCCCCCACCCCCACCCCTCATACAAAAACATTTTCATAAAGAAAAAAAAAAGCATGTTATTCATAGTTTGTTTCCTAAAAGAAATACAAATTATATGCAGCTTCGCATTTCATTGACCCACCTTCACTCATATTGTAAAGTATACGAGAGTGAGGTGGACTCACGGACGTCTTACAGACTCGACCCCGGGGTCCGATCTCGAGATTTTCGAGGAAGCAGTCGTAAACTCTACCCACCGACCACTACGTTTATAAAACACAAAGACAGATTGGGTTTTTTATGAACCTCGAATACAGCAGTACTCTGAGTGATACATTACTTGGTGTTAGGACAGACTTTTCGTGACGATGGGGACATGAGTGGGAATTTACAATCTATATCACGTGACTCCCGTTATCTATATGTACAGCGGTACCAAACGTGTGAAAATGCCTGGCCTCATGAGGACATCCTTCACCCTGCCAGACGGCTACTGGGAGGACGTGCAGACGACAGACGACCAGCCGTTCAACTACTACAGCGCGCGTGCATCGGGTGAGCAGCCAATCAACTACTGGGACAGCATGCAGACGCCGTTCACACCCATCCGGCCGTACACGTTCACGTCCCTCTACCAGTCACGTGACCAAGAGTGAGTACCCTTGCGTGTACTAACCCGCACACACTAACAAACGATGGTGGTATTTACACTAACCATTACTCACAATTTTAATTTATAGTTCCTACATAAATATCTATTGTTGGTTTCCGGTGCTGCTGTAATGTAACTACTAACATATTTATATATAACACGTTGTTGTTTTTTGCTAGATTTTGTTATTTAGTCCAAACTGTTTCTGGTATGAAACTTTGCCAACATTTTTTGGTCCAATCAAGGAGCACATTAAATCTTATATTTTACCATCCAATGGTCATATTTTATGATCGTGTCATATATACCTTAAACAAATTATAACTAAAACGTTATTTTAAAAAAAACCTTTCATTTTCGTTAATATTTTCTGCCTTGGTTTTAAAATGTCTTCATTATCTTATTTTACATGAATTGTATTACACATACAACACACACACACACATACACACACATACACACAAAACGTGTGTTGTGCTTAACGAAGCAGAATTATACAGTTCCTGAGTATCGATCAAATTTGTTTTCCTCAGCTTACTTTGTATACGTTCATAATATATTGATGTAATGGTTTAAAAAACAAAATCTGGGTGTGGTATAACATAGCTGTAAACATACATGAAACTGGTTTTAATATTAAACACGGTTTGGTCTATACATCAATTCTGGTTAGATCACTTGGGTTATATGGCTATGTTATTTTATTATCAATCTAAAGAAGTGGCCCCGATAAAATTATAGCGGTTCTTTTCTGATGAAAATTCTACGGTTCAAATTCTTAAAAGATTAACATTGCTTTTGTTTCTGCTGTTATTAGTTGTTTTTTTTTCTTGTTTTTCTTGATGTAATTTTTTTTTAAATATATACGGTCAAAAACATTTAGTATCGAATGTCGACAACGAAAATATAATACTTAAAATTATTTCGACATATTATTTTTTGTTTTGTTTAAAAGCAACTCATTGCCCCAACTGATGATTGCTAAGGAGAGCGCTGTAATGTTTTTCTTTCTATCTTACGACAACTACACATCACAAAGTACATGAACGTGTTTTTATGTATATCTTTACTCCTGCGTTGAATGTTGCCATGCTAAATAATATGTTACATTTGAGAGAAAAGTGAATTATACTGTCAGTCTGGGTTATATTTAAGTTATAATTAAATATGTGTGAAAAGTGTTATGTTAGCGTATGAAAACATATCTAATTATTTATCTTTTGCTATTGCATTAAAAAAATTTCGCACGGATCTATTTATAAACATGTGCACCGAAAAACACTGTTTTAATTAATTTTTTTTTTGTATTTTCCGAAACATTTTACTTCCGTTGTAAACACCGGACCATGTGATGTTCTCTTGGTATGTGTAAGGCACTTTGTAAAACTCCTAGACCAATATAGATCTACTGGGCGTTACTGTTACGTATAATCGTGTTAGATTTTAACTGACGTAGTTGGACACTTGATAAATACATCTGGACTCTACATAATCTAGTAAAATCGAGCCACATTCTTCAAATAGCAAACAAAAGTTGCATCGACTTTAGATCTATCTACACAGATTCCTACCGACTGAAGAGTGGGATTTTTTATTTATTTGGAATACATTTTGGTTCCGCATCTTGTGTGTAGTCATAAGTTCTACAGCATATCCCATCTAGCTAGTGGCTTGTGTGTGGGGGGGGGGGGGGGGGGGGGGGGGAGAGAAAATAAGACCTATTTATGTACGTTATGTTCTTAACATTTTGGAAATCCTGTTCCTATCCCTAGCCACAGTCCTAACTTCAACCCCCGACTGACCTTCATAGTGATACGGATACAAAAAATACCCTCTATATCAGTCAAGGGCCATGCGTTGGTTGCTTTTATTGTTTTATTACATCCCATATCTCTAGGGCAGGAAAAAATCAATTATCGATACTTCAACCTTTATAGCTATGGTTGGCTTGAGGGTATTGGTTATGTTTAGTTTATGGTTTGGTCTGAGGTTAGTTTTGGGTTATATCTAGGATTAAGATGACGACAGAGGTTAGGTTCTGGGTTTAAATGTCTTTGGTACCAGCTATACGAAAACGAGGGAAGGGCTAGTAAAAAAAATTAATAAATTTTTGTGATTATTTATTTTAAATCAATTACTACAAAGGATAACTAAAACTATTGTACTACTTTTGCAGGAGTGCTAGGTAAAATAGACGTTAGTTAAAAAACACAAAGGCACGCAACTCCAAAATGATGCAAAGAGTACCTCGCTACCCTCCCCTTCACGCCCGGCTTATCCGCCTTGAAGACGGTCCACCCATGTACCGGATGCTGGGCTACGCCGACAAAAACAACCTGAACTTTGACCTCTGTGATCCTCCGCCTGTCGGCTACTTCGGCCCGTTCGCCTTTCCCCGTCTGCCCACCAACCAGCCTCTGCCCTTTGGGCCCGGGCGTTACGGGCTGCCGTCCCTACCCCTGGCCTTCTCCACCCACTACTGGGATGACCGTGCGGACAGCTGCGACCCCTACTGCCACCAAAAGCCCTACCACAAGCTTTACCGTCTGGGTACGGAGCCCCGACCGGAAGAGGTCATCTTTCCGGAAATGGCCGTCCCCGGAACCGGCGTGCAGAGTACGGTCTTCAACAGTGGGTTTTTGCATAACCCTGACCTTCATCCGCCGAGGTCGTTCTCGGATTCGGACAACACCTGGGGCACACTGAACTTACATTCTGGGGCCATTTATCTATGAGCTGCACCTAAGGACACAACTAACGTCTGCCCAATATTCAATCTTTGTAAGTCTTCGTATACCAAATCAATCGTTAACACAAAAAAAAAACAAGAATAGTGTCATCGTTACGTGTATTAAAGCGTCAATTTCATTCCCTAAAAATTCGTGACTTTATTTAATTTAAAATGGTAATAAAATTAATAACATTCATCGGTATCGATTTTTTGTTTTTGTTATTTTAATTTCGTTACTCCATGAAGAAATAGAAATGTCTGCATATCATTCTTAAGGAATTAATTTTATTTTGTTTAATTTCCAACGTGAATGCTCTGTTTGCACGCGACGTCAACATTGTGACTGCTCTTCACAGCTGCATAAATTCAATGGATTAATGACGCATTAATTAAACACAGTATCAATCTCTTTTTTTTATTTACGCATTGATTAGCCCGCGACACGGCAATCGTTCGCCAGTGACCTCTGGTGATCGGCACACCAGGTAATAAATACCTGCCGGCGGGTCGGGTGCCGTTGGCAACCAGGTGAGACCAACACATAGACACCTGCGCCAGTCTGGAACTGGGTCTGTGGTGACGTCATGGAGTCGAGATTGTTGATATTATGCATGGCTATGCTGAAACACGTGGTGGGTTTATGTTGATTGGGTTTTTAGTTGTGATGGATGAGAGGGGTGTATTTTTAGACATCACATGTCACATAAATAGGGCCTACATGTAATTTCTACCTCAGGATCCACGTAGCACATATTATATGGGGTGAACTACTATAGCATGTACGACGAACGAATAAATTCAATCAATTAATACGCTCATGATTACTATGCATTTACTTCAACAAGAATAAGTGTAGTGTAAACATGAACCAGTTTTATCTAAAGAAACTCTCAGGACATGCAAACAGATGAATTGTGTAAATACATTTCTAGCGTTGTGTGACGTAGAAAGCCCACTTGGGTGATAATTCCAAAACGGTCTGTAAGTCTCTACGGTACTTCAAATTAATTACCCACAACTCCTTAACACCATAGGCAGAGTTTAACCTTCCAGACTAAAGGCTTAAACCAGAGTTTCAATCATTTAATCCCAGTAGACTTAAGTTCAGCTTAAAGTCTATTTAAATTTTCTTAGCCACCACTTAAAGGTAAGACACTTCCCTACCCCCCCCCCCCCCCGCAAAAAGACACACACACAAGTAGTCGTGAAATGTAAAGCTGACACACTTGACAACACACCGTTAAGTTTTGTAGCAACTTCTATTATCGGCGATTGGAAACCGATCAATAAGATATCGATTTTCACCGATCACGAGCGATCGGCGCGTGCTGTCAGAGCTCTAAAGTCTTACAGGTGTGTTTGTTGTTCTGGTAAGAATTTCTTGTTGTTTTTTTTTCTTATTTATACAGTAATTATAGAAATCGTGTGTTTTATTGTATCGGTAGTTAGTATTTTCATACTCATTTTACATACAATAATAACGATGTACATAATTTTGTGAGGCGAGGTAAGGGCAGGCTTAGAAAGATGGCAAGAATGTATAGAGTTCCCAATTGATAAGGTGGCGCTGAGATCATTATGATAAGTTTACCATAAGTTTGGTGCATACTTTTAGTCTATTTAGCTTTAATTATATTCATGGGAATAAGGCTGAAAAACATTATAACTTACATTACAAAGTGGATTGTTAAAAATCTGAATATATATATATATATATATATATATATATATATATATATATATATATATATATATATATATATATATATATATATTATATATATGGAGCTGTGTTTCGTGACTTTACAAGCTGTTCGTTGATTTAGGGGTTAAGGCTAAAAATTGAACGTTAATTAACCTTTTCTGCTTTTGCGCTGTCACGTAGAATAGAAACCAGGAACGATAACTTGGTTTGATTTAGTTTGATTACTGCCCATAAATTTGTTAGGAGCCAAAACCTTTGACCATCGTGTCATCCATTTAGCGGTGTGTGGCGTTTAGGAAACTTGATCAGATCCTTGTTTTAAACTGATACAGTTGTAATGGGCTTTAAAAGCTGGCTAAAAGAATGCTTTTAATTGGGTTGGTTATTTTAAAAAGTGTATCATAAACCATCTTCGATGAAACAATATATAATATAATTTTTGTGTTTACAAGTTCATTATGTACTATGGTTACAACTTTTGAACATTGAATCAAAAGAAGTTAAATGTAAAAATAACTGAACGGCGAATGGACTGAGATGTATGAACAAAAAAGATTATTGGTTTTCAATTTCCAGACGCCGTAAATACTTACTACGCCACTGAATTCTGATGTGTTATGTCAAGGACATTTCATAAATTTATTTTACACGCTAATTGTCTTTTGTTGTATGGGGTTTTTTTTTTTTTTTTTTTTTTGAGGCTATGATTGTGCTTTTAATGTTGCTGAGTGCAAGATATAATAAAAAGCAGTTTCTTCACGGTTAGTTGGGTAAACAGGTCACCCTTTGAAAAATGCAGCTATGGTGTTTCGTGTTAATTTACCCCGTTTCCTGTTTGAAGCACTAACTAGGGTAGCGTTGGGATTGAACCAGTGGTTAGAGTTTGTATGACGTTTATCGATTGGGTCATTGGTTATGGCTAACGTATTGATCCTACAGATATATCTTAATAAATAATGACGAAATTCATCGGAAACTCAGCAAGCCCTAGATAAGACACGTAGTTACATATTTTTGTTCCCTATGCGAACTCTTGTTTATTAAAGTGATAATGCAGATAATATTGGATTATAACACAAAAAGTATGTCATTCCCCTCTACCCCAAACATTATATAACATTTCCAACATCACTACCCCTCATATTTTATAACATTTTTAATTCCCCTTCTCCTCAACACACCACCAGCCCTTCCCCCTAACCCCATGGACTGTGATATTTTCGGTACTACAGAATGTTGTGTTTTAAAAATAGATTATCAAAGTAGCTTCATTTTGGAGGAAATCGCTCATTGCATCTTTGTTATATCAAAGCCTTACATTTTATGGAAACAAATTTGGAGTCAATGTCTTAATTGAATACAGACATAACGTGTTAGATAATATATTCACTATCCATACATAGTATATGGTTGAGCTTACTCTCTCTGTTTCCAGCCCCCCCCCCCTCCCCTATGTAAGGCTACATGCTTAGAAAAGGGTGTCCCCTCCCCTATACACACACCTCCCTTCTACGTAGAACTACATACTGGCTTAGAAAAGGATGACCCATATACATACACCTCCCCCTCCCCCAGGAAGGCTACATACTAGTTTAGAAAAGGGTATACATACACCTCCCACGTTCGACTCCCCCTCCCCCCCCCCCAGGAGGACTGCCTACTGCTTTAGAAAGGTGTGCCCCCTATACATACACCTCTCCCTGTGTAAGGCTACATGCTTAGAAAAAGGCGACACCTGAGATGTAGGGCCTACACTTTCACCCCACCTGGTTAAGCCTCTTGCCTCATTAGACACGAAACTAATTAGATTTCAATTATAATATCCTATTTCATTCGTTTGTGTATACCTTTTTTTTTCGGGCTAAGTTCCCATTTTCCCAGAGCGTGTGTGTATTTACAAAATATTGCTGCCCATTTTTTATACGGGCTAATTTCTATTTAACAATATCAGTCTCGTATCCGCCGTAGACTTTTACTTGTAAACTTTATTTTTGTTCTAATGACGTCATCCAATTTGTGATTGTTTCCCATTGTCCACAATCAACAGGAAGTGAACACGGGAGGCAACTCGCAGAAACCCCTGTCGCCATCTTGAAGAAACTTCACCACCAAAACACCAGCAGTGCCGCCGCCTCCCACGTCGGGGTGCCAGCCCACGCCATGTCGCAGTTCTGTACGCTAAAATACCCCCCACCCACCGAAACCCCGACCCGTTTAGAAAACCGACCCCCTGTCTCTCAAAATGGCGGGTCCTTCATGGCCACGCAGAAAGCCTGGCCGCCATTTATTCCAGGGTACTTCGGACCATTCTCTCTCCCTCCGCGGAGAAAATCAGCCATCTTGGATTTGAAAGACAAACGGGACGGGAACGACGCGTACGGGCCAGGGAACGCAAGATGGGCGGAAGGGTCGTGGCCGTTGCCGTATCACACGTTATACTTCGACCCGCAAGTCCAAGGGGACTGGATCCACTTTGAGAGGTACATGGCACCCGGGCAGATGGTGCGACGCCGCTGGACCCAGGATTCGATGGAGGAGATTCGCTTCCCGGATAAGGACATCGCCAGCCCGGATTACATGGACCGGAAGAACTACCGCGGGTACCACTACCTGACTAACTACACCACCCGCCATGTTGTTGGGGACCCTGGGGCCCCGTGGAACAAAAAAGGGGAGTTTGCCTACCAGTCCTGGGCAACGGTGTTGCCTAATGTTGATATCTAATATCTAGGCAATATATAGTTTCGAAACTTATTCCGTGCATTGTACTTTTTAACGCTCTTAGTAAACTGTGCAGATTCCTAAAGTGATTCTTGTGAATGGACAAATTAATACAGCAATCTAAAGCTCAGTATTCAAAAAACAATCCTGTTTTTTATTTCAGTCCTAAAGATTTTTTCTAAAACATTGACAGTAGCTTCCTAATTTAAAAATACTATGGTGAATGGACAAAAGAAAACTACAACCATCTTAAGTTCAAAATTAACAAATAAAATAAGAATAAACCATAAGAAAAGAACAAAATATTTCATCTTTCTGTTCAACAAGGCTCATGACATTGTGCCATCAAATCAAAGACAAAAATTAAAAACCATTGAAAGAGTTTCATGTCTTACAACAACAAAAAACCCATGCTTCGGAAAATTTATGGAATTTTTAAATTGAAAATTGGAACATTTATCTGGACAATAACATACTTTCAGATGTTCTTACTTTAAATATGTAAACTAAGAGCCTTTTAAAATAAAGTGCATGTACATGTATATATAAAAAGTAACGAAGTTTTGTCTGTGATATATTACAAGTATTATATTTTTCACATTATAGTTTTATGATAATTTTTTTTTCCATTACAAGCAATTTTTTTATTGTTTATGAAACTAACACAGGTGTAAGAATTTGTAATGCCATCTTTTAATGTAAACAGTTTATGTTTCACGTCTACTGTTGTGATACAAAGATGCTTAGAAAATCACAGTGCCCTTAAATTTAAAATCGATGTCTACATTTAAAAACGATATAAAATAAAATTGTTTGCCAACTTATTTCCCTTTTACTTTTATTTCTCTATAATAATATTTGAGCAAGTTGTTGTTGCACTAAGTACTTCAAAGTATGAAAGTTAGGCTACATGTAGTTTGATGAAAATTTTTGTTCTTAAATGAGTTTGGTTTCTTTATTGTCTTAAAATCAAAACTATTAGGCTTATTTCAATATCTACTATATAAACAAAATTGAACAGTAAAAAAACGAAAGTATTTTTTTTTAAATAAAAAATTCGAAATAAAAAAATTCCATACAAAAATAAAATAAAAAATACTAAATAAACTTACAAGAAAGATGAATTCAAGTTAATTTATGTTACTTTATATTTTTATTTTCTGATGGGATACAAGTCGACATTTCTCTATTCTTTAAATGACTTTAATTAGAATGATTTAATCAAATGTGTTGATGTTTAGCACCGACTCGAGCTTACAGATGGTACGGGAAAGTTTAACTCACACTCCAGACTGCTTGTACGCGCATTATTTTTTGAACTGACACGGTTGAGAGGCTTCAGGGTCATAAAATGGCGGCAGTGACATCTGGTACTTGGAGTGGTTACCATAGTGATTGGTGGCGCCACTGGGAACCACATCCGGGATGTCCTTGTAAGCTGGGATTGGGATGACCCGACACTCGCGGTATTCTACTTCCGGGGCGGATTTTTTCGCTGGTCTGCCCATGCGCACTTCGTTGTAGAAGTCCCAGTACTGGGTGGGGGCGGGGGGTAGGTGGCAGTACAGGGTGTGGTTGGCTTCGATCTCTCTGACAATCTAGGAGGTCAAGTAAATAATTCGTGGATTAAGTTTATTTACATACTGTAATGAATTGTTAAAAAGCTACAACCCAAAAGCTATAAACAGAATCCTTTTTTTTTTGTTCTTCTAAAATGGTTTCCTAATTTAGAACAACTCGGGGCCTAAAAGATGGTCAATCTGTATAGAAGAAAAATGTACTCAAATTATTTTAATTGGTAGTGATCTAATGCACATACCTGCACATCTGAACTTAGCAAATGATCATGTGCACATACCTGCATGAGATGTGCACGTCTTACCTCTGTAAAAAAAATCGAGTGCCCGACCTGATTTTCTTACCTCAGTAAGTGATAGAGTGCACACATCTGCATAAGACCTGCACACATTAAGTTGTCAAGCGCACATACATGCATATGTCAGTGGACGAGAGCACATACCTGTACCAGACATGCACGCCTTGCCTCTGTCAGTGGTCAAGTACACCTACCTGCACCTACCCGCACCAAACATGCAGGCATTACCTGTGTGTAAATGGTCAAGTGCACCTACCTGCACCAGACATGCACGCCTTACCTCTGTCAGTGGTCAAGTACACCTACCTGCACCTACCCGCACCAAACATGCAGGCATTACCTGTGTGTAAATGGTCAAGTGCACCTACCTGCACCAGACATGCACGCCTTACCTCTGTCAGTGGTCAAGTACACCTACCTGCACCTACCCGCACCAAACATGCAGGCATTACCTGTGTGTAAATGGTCAAGTGCACCTACCTGCACCAGACATGCACGCCTTACCTCTGTCAGTGGTCAAGTACACCTACCTGCACCTACCCGCACCAAACATGCAGGCATTACCTGTGTGTAAATGGTCAAGTGCACCTACCTGCACCAGACATGCACGCCTTACCTCTGTCAGTGGTCAAGTGCACCTATCTACACCAGACATGCACGCCTTACCTCTGTCAGTGGTCAAGTGCATCTACCTGCACCAGACATGCACGTCTTACCTCTGTCAGAGGTCAAGTGCACCTACCTGCACATACCCGCATCAAACATGCACACCTTACTTCTGTCAGTGGTCAAGTGCACCTACTTGCTCCTACCTGCACCTACCTGCACCTACCTGCACCTACCTGTACCAAACATGCACGCCTTACCTCTGTCAGTGGCCGCGACACCCAGTCCTGGTAGCGATAGTTGGGGGTGTAGGGGTTCTGTAGATGCTCCTGGCAGCTCATCCTCCTGATGGAACCGTCCAGGTTCTCCCTCAACTTGGTCAACTCCTCGGGGACCTGCACCCCCATGGGGTCGTCGGGGTGGTAGATGGCGCCCCGGTAGTGTTTGTCTACCAGGGGGTGGGGCGTGGTCTCGTACAGCTGGAAATTAAATAAATTTCCTTCTTATTGATTAGCGTATCAAACTACGTGTATAAATATATTTTGTCACTACGGGATCTTTAGCTTTAGGTCTGTGTATAGATTAAGGCTAGACTAGGGTCAGGTTTTGGTATTGGACTGTTGTATCTTTATAGTGAGTATGAAAGTTTAATTAAAGAATCTGTTCAATAGTAAAAAATAATAATTGCACTTTTTAAAACAGTTATTATTACAACACAATAAGGCAATACTATGCAGTGTTTCTTTCAGGCATCACTTTCGGTAGATTGATAGAAAATATATAATTTTTCCTGTATCCCCCCACCCTCAGAAAACTTACTACCCATCCCCAACCACCATTTGTCAGTGCTATTTAAAACAATCTCAACGTATTAAGGACGTAAGCGGATCTCAAATAACTTTCTGCGATATATTTTGAGGAACGTCCTAGCTTGAATATAGTAAATGACCAGTCAATGTCGAATCATATTGGAAGCAGTTGATTTTTAAATTTGAATGAGACGCCAACAATTTATTTCAGCGAAGTACAACCAAAAGTTGTTTTTTTAAATGTGTCGTATGTGTCGTAATTTCAAGAGGAATGTAAGGATTAATAAGAAAAGTAAGTTCTCGCTTTCATTCTTTTCCAGGCTACACAGTAGGCCTAGTTATTGTACAATGTATGTACAGTGTTTCTTCCAGACTTTTTTCTCCGGGGGGGGGGGGGGCACTTGAAATTTTCGGGGGGGGGGGGCGGTAAACTTTCTTCGGGGGGGCGGACACTGTTAAAAGTATATATTTTCTATATAAATTATATAAATTTCATTTCGTTCGGGGGGGGGGGGGGGCGGTAAAAAATTTGCCTGGAAGAAACTCTGTGTATGTAGGAAAAGCGTCGCACAAATAAATGTAATATAAGCTATTCAAATTGGGACGGCGTGGCCTAGCGGTAGAGAGCCAGACTACTAACCCGAAAGTCTCAAGTTATAAATAGATGTGTGCTAAACCGATAAGTCTCGAGTTCGAACCCTCGGGCAGATGAGGTTCGTTAGCTGGAGACAGCCACACTCTTCTAGGAGAGACAACGAGACAACTCCAAAATCAGACAACCGCTGCCTTGTAGTTTGATCTTGGTTGGACAAAGGCTATGGAAGCAAATCCAAAAAGAAAAACAGGCTGAAATCGGAATCAATCGCCTCAATGGCGCATAACCGGTTGACAAGTATAGTTAATTGTACTGGAACGGATCCCTTCCAACACTAAAATTAAGGACGAAGAAGAAGAGAAAAAAAATCGATGTGTAATACGAGTCATAAATACAGATTGTTAACTCGACGCCAACACAACTTGCCTTAAACAGAGGGTGTTCCCCTCTGGGGCGCCGTTGTTGTCGCCACCCCCTGGGCCAACAGACGCCCCACCCTGCGTCCTTGTCCTCTATGGGCGCAGCAGACTCCTATAGCTGCTGCAGTAGGCGTACTGGTACTCCGTGCCCGGGGGCCAGCTGGGTGGGCGGTGGTCACGGCGGGAAGTTCGGGTACACAGCCCGTACAGGGGCGGATTCTTGACGGCTTTCACGTACCTGGGGGTGTGGGATTGAGTCGTCTGTTCAATGTGAGATACTCATCATTTTTTTTAGGGGTGGGGGTGGTGAGATTAATCGTTTTGTGTTGGACTTAAGGAGGGTGGGGGGGTGGACTAGTTTTATCTTTTTTTTTTTGTGTTAGAGTTATGATTGGAGGGGGTGGGGGTGTAGCATCATCTTTCATTGTCTGAACTTAGAGGGTTGGCCATGAATGACGTCACGTTTTTTTGTTTAAAGTTTTTTTTTATCTCCCATTCGTCACACATCATCACAAAAGGCCAGACCCCTTCCTCAACCCTTAAAATGACGTCACACCTCAACCTACAACCCCTCTTTTCCCCCCCCCCCCCCCCACCCTCCTCAAACTGCATTTTTTAGAACCATCGATTTCTTTCTAAAAAATATTTACTGGGCTAAATCAGCATTTGAGTACATACATCAATTTTTATTTCAATTTACAAAAGTAAAACAGAGTGTTTATTTTTTTTTACAAACGCGAAACAACAGCTAAAAGTCAGTTGTAAAATGTCTTTTTTAAATGTAAAAAAGTTGTCGTCAAACTTTCTAAACACCACCCCACCCCTTCCCTTCCTACCCCTCGTCACACATTGTCACAAAGTTTCGAGTGCGGTCGTTTATGGGCGATCACTTATCCAATACATCACTTAAAACATTAGCCCATTGATGGTTTTGCCAGTACCCTCGAAAAGTATAACTAGTATAATATGTATATGAAGATTGTACCAACCGAAGATCATTCTCCCCTCTAGATCCGAGCCCCTCTGTGTAGAACAAGCAACTTTCGTTTGGCTTCCTCCAGTCCATGGCAGTAAAAAAAAAAATAGCTTTCTTTTCTCTTCCTTTCTCAAGTTAGAAACATTAATTTGACGAGTGATGTTCTTCAGGTTCTAAGTAAAGTTTCAAATCTTCCAATAATCCCGCGCGTCATACTATTTTAAACGTGGATTTGATGTAGTATTGTTTAACATATTATTTCAAAATTAAAACCTGTATGGTTTACTT
>NW_026733968.1:0-22845 GCF_028476545.2 Physella acuta | reverse complement strand
AAACTCGTTACTGGATTACGTAATTTATCAAACGCGTTTAAAAAGCAAACATTAGCAAAGTTAAGAAAATTACAAAAAAATCAAAGACTGTTATATATGACTGGTCTATATTACCCCTATTACGCATCAAACAATACAACAAAACAATGCATCATTCCTGCGCCGTCTTGATTAATCTTTTAAATTCGCGTAATTTACGACTTGCCTTTCCTATGCTCCAAAACAGGAAGAGTTTTAACGTGTGAGTTGACCCAAGCTGGCCACAAATCTTGCCGTATTGGCACGACGGGCAATGACAAACAAGCCCGGATTTTTTTGTTTAATCTGCCAAAATCTTTTTGATTCTCCTGTTTGTTTACGACAGTTGAGATGTTTTTTCTCGACGCAATCAATCAAACGCCATTTCACAATGTACGCGATAATAATTTGTTGTTTTTATTAACCAACCCTTGTTTCGAATTGGGTTTTGTTTAAGCCAAAGTCTATTTCTTATATTGATAATGAACCTATAGATTTATGGTTAAAATATTTAAACTACGCATTCCAAGTAGTTTCTTTAAGGCATCTCTTATTGACCCCGTAATAGAAAAACAAATTATATAACTTACATAGAAAATAAATACTTTAACCAGTGTCTGACCCTTAAAGCACCCCCCCACCCCCCGGAAGTTTGAAGTGCCACCCCTACCATAGAGAAATGTCTGAAAGAAGCCTGATTTCAAGTCCGTTTAAAAAAAGAATGTTACAATGATAGTCAGAGAAAATATTTTTTTTTTAAAAACACGTTTTATTTGTGTTTTGTAGCTGTAAATATTTTTAAAATCAAGTTGTTTTTTTTATTTGTGTTTTATTAATATTTTTAAAATCAAGTTCCACCCTTGTGATGTTAAATAAATACATCAACATCCTCAATACATTTTCCGGATATCTTTACTTGCCTAAATCCGCATTGTGTTGTCCGTCTAGTGTGGGTGTTTACCTCACTAAGCCGCTAGCCTCCCAATCCCCTCTGTTGTTTTGTTTTACTCAATCAATGCGCAACAGTTTTCCAGACCGTAATTCACCCAAGATGCTGTTGGAGTTTGTTTTTTTCTTAACATTTGTTTTAAAACAAATTTGCGTTCCCATTTTCTCCTTTTGATTCCCCTAAACATATGATAGGGTTCCCTGTGGTGCATGTGCAGGCCTTATGTTTACAGCTTATTTTTTTAACTTTCATTCCCAGTTTGAAGAAATCAATGGTCGCTTGTAGCCCTATTCACAACTCCGTGAGTAGATCTCACTTTAGCTTTAGCAGGGCCTGTAATGAATGTTTCCCAAGGCTGAAGATCAGAGCTTTAATAACATCCCAACAAGTTAATATAGAATGCGGGGGAGAAAATCATTATCTTTTCCCGTTCGTGACCAAGACATATGGTGCAGATAAAGTAGTGTTCATCTGTTTCATAGACCTCGGCATATGAAGTTATAGTGTGGTTTGCAATATGCCCAGACACATTTACTTTCACTAACAAGAGTTAGGTACCCATCAGAGCTGGGTGGACTCAGGGACGATAAACTTTCTTAAACCCGGATTCGAACTCGAGACTTTCGAGTTAGCAGTCTAGCGCTCGACTACTAGGTCACGCCGCCCCTAAAAAAACAGTCGCCTGTACCATAATATTTGTACACGTCACAGCACCGTTTGATCGTTTTTACTTATTTAACCAACCCTTTAGAGGCCCCTCCATCTTGCCTCATCCCCCCACCACCCTACATCACTAGACACCGGACTGAGAAATTAAACATGGGGCTCACGACTTCACAGGTCTGGCCCCTCAAACAATGCGCCAGGCTGCATTCAATTAACCCAGGGGGCCGCGCTAATCCGGGTACTTATCCCGGGGGCTTTCATGTGTAGACACACCAGGGCGTCACACGTGACCGGACTAAACCGGATTCCACAGAGACAGGTCATGCCGTCTGACATTAGGTGACATGCGCGGTGACACTTTACCTGACATTTTCTGTAATAATGATGTCAGCTGTTGGCTGAATTGGTCGAAATGGTTAGATACATCGGTTTGGATTTTGTCCGATATCCACTAGTAGTGTTTATTTCACTTTTTTTTGGGGGGGGGGGGGAGGGGCAGTGGCGTAGCGACCCTTCCCGGCGTCCGGGGACAAACTTTCAATTTGGTGCCCCCTCCCCCTCAAACTTTCGATTTGCTTCCCCCCCCCCCCTCCTCAAACTTTCGATTTGCACACCCCCCCTCAAAATATTTATAATGCAAAAATGCAGCTAAAATGACATTTTTATTTGTTTTTACAACCCATTTTGGCGCCCCCTAGGGTCTGCGCCTGGGGACATATGTACCCCCCTGCCCCCCCCCCCCTCCCATCGCTACGCCTCTGGGGGGACTAGAAAATTTCGAGGTGGGGTAGGACTAAATTTTCTGTGAGAGGGGTGGGTACTGATAACAGTATAGGCAATATTTTCTATATAAATTCTATTTCGTTAGGGGGAGTTAGATGTACTTTGGCAAGCCCCCCCCCCCCCCCCCCCCACCCCCCACACGCACACAGGAAAGGTGCCTGAAAGAAACAATGTTCACAAGTGATTAGATCCAATTTTTTTTACTTTTTACTTCTCTTCTTCATAGGTAGTACTATGGGATAGCTAGGCCTTGTAATTCCTTCCCCATCCCACCCCCCCCCCTTCTCATACACACACTATACAAACAAAATTTCGAATGAATGTAGACTTATCAAAAGTTAACAAATATATTGCATACGTTTAGTTCTTATATTTTATATTTATTAGTTCTGAGTGTTGTGTGAATGATTGTTAGTTCTGAGTGATGGGTGAATGATTGTTATTATTTATACTCAAGTATTGGTGAATGATTGTTTGTTAGTACTGAAGTATTATGTGAAACCATCACTTCAATTACAACTTTCGTCACAAAAATCTCCCCTCCCCTCCGTATGTGCGACGTTATAACGCTCATTGATTTCCGATCCCGAAAGCAATTGAGGGTGTTGTGTTTGTTTTTTCAAACCATTGAAGCATCCAATACATAGGGACTTGTGCTGCTAGCGTTAACCTTAACAAATCATCATTTCAGTATTTTCATTCGTATTTGTAGTGATGGGTACCTTAAATCACGAAGGAGAAGGCAAAGCGGCAGGGCATAGCGCTGACTACACCATCCCTTCCTTCATATGCTGAGGTCAAGAAACATTAACTCTACCTCATCTGCCATAATAGATCTTTAAGGCTGAAAGTGGAGCTTTACTTTCCTTCAATGATAGCAAAGACTGGAAAACGTCAAAAACTGCCAAAGACAGCCATAACTTCAGGAGCCTAACTTTCGCCCATCTTTAGGCCACGTAAGGGGAAGCAACTAGCCAAGAACGTATAACCAACGTCAGTGTAAATAGTGTTTAAAGGGGGATAATGAGCAGCAGGCGGTATGAGTCGGCCATGTTGACTTTTGAGGCGTGGTGCAAATAATTATAAGGTTCAAAGTTCACGCTAAATTTGACTTAAAAAGGTGATCCCCGAAAAAAAAAGAGACATTTTTAAACATCGTGGTCAAAGAAAGGACTAAGAAATCGTTCTTATGGTGTAATCACGTAAAGATTTAAATAATTCGTGAATATTATTCTGCTTTTATTTTACAAATAACAAAGCTAAAGGGCAGTATTTCTCACAACAATATGCTTAGACTTAAATAACTACAAGCATAGGATAATGACATACTATAGGCATAAGTTAAAGATATAATCAATCATTTATTTTTAAAAATACCATATTATAATCTACAATTATGTTTTATCTTCTTGTGATAAAACTCAACACATTAAAAAAAATACATCCTAAAGCATACAAAATAACTAGCTGAAGTTTAAAACTCACTGATTCACTCGTAAAATTAAATTTTATCATTGACTTCTATGGAGATGAGAGTAGTGCCATTATCATGTATCAGAGAAAACTGAAAGCCATCAGACTATGGAGACGATCAACCCCTAACATAGGCCACACTCGAACCTAACGTTTTTATTCACTGATACACATATAACAACTAACCAGTTTAAATGAAACAATCAACGTCACCAACAGTACCATAGTATGGTGACATACACAACATAACACAGAATGGTAGGCGGACTAGTGGAGCTGGGATTAAAACTAGGAAACAATGTATCAGTTACAGGAATTAAAAATACATAAATTAAATAAGTACATTGAAGTATTATTGCTGTTAGTGTATATATATATATATATATATATATATATATATATATATATATATATATATATATATATATATATTTATTTATATATATATATATATTTATATATGTATATATATATATGTATATATATACATATATATGTTTGTGTGTATATAAATATATGTATGTGTGTATATATATGTATATATGTGTATATACATATATGTGTATATATATATATATACATATATATTTATTTATATATTTATTTATATATTTATTTGGCATAGCGAGGTGCCAAGATTTTTATATTTTACCTCAAGGGATATACATTGATCATTAGTTTAGAAAACCAGTGTTTTAGTGAGGCTTTAGCCTATCTACTACTGCTGTGAGAGAAGTCTGAATGATGAACTTAGTCCTAGGGTTAGGTGAGAAAAGGCTGTGAATGATGTTAGGGTAACTACTACCTACAGCTGTAACTAGTAGGATGGTAGGGTAACTACTACCTACAGCTGTAACTAGTAGGATGGTAGGGTAACTACTACCTACAGCTGTAACTAGTAGGATGGTAGGGTAACTACTACCTACAGCTGTAACTAGTGCTGTAACTAGTAGGATGGTAGGGTAACTACTACAGCTGTAACTAGTAGGATGGTAGGGTAACTACTACCTACCGCTTTGACTAGAGGTATGGTATGGTTACAACTACCTACAGGTGAGACCAAATTGAGCTGCTGTAAGACAAACATCCCCTGTGCATCAGGTGGCCTAGCAAGACAAACACTGCAGAAATGCTGACACCTGTGTTTGGCACACTGACGTCAGCCACCTTTGTGACGTCATTTTTAATTTGAAATACCTCAGGTACATGGCAATACTGACCAAGTCCATGCAGACAAATGTCATGCCATACAAAATGTCATGGCAGAGGTGCAATGACATATCAAACAAAATGTCATAGCAGAGAGACACAATGACATATCAAACTAAATGTCATAGCAGAGAGACACAATGACATATCAAACAAAATGTCATAGCAGAGAGACACAATGACATATCAAACAAAATGTCATGGCAGAGAGACACAATGACATATCAAACAAAATGTCATATCAGAGAGACACAATGACATATCAAACAAAATGTCATAGCAGAGAGACACAATGACATATCAATCTAAATGTCATAGCAGAGAGACACAATGACATAATCTAAATGTCATAGCAGAGAGACACAATGACATATCAAACTAAATGTCAAGGCAGACAGACAGACAAATGACATCAAACTAAATGTCATGGCAAGCACAGTTTAAATGTCGGATTTCTATAAATAACAAGAACAGGTTAAAAAACATCAGCATAATCAGGGCTGGGGGTGTAGGGGTGAGACCCTCACCGTAGGGGTGACAGAGTTCCACCCCATCAGCCAACCCACCTTTCCATATGATAATGCCAGGGACAAGGTATATGAACAACATAGGTAAATCAACAACGTATGATGGTTTGTTCCACACATAAGCACATCATATCACACAGTATGTGGAGTCTAGTTAACAGTGTTAGGCACACATTGATTGTCAGCTTATAACATAATGCAGTCACATAACAAATGTAATACTGTAATAAACAACAGTCACAAGCCAGAATAAGAATGATAAATGTAGCACATAACAAATGTAATATTGTAAGGAAACAACAGACCACAACAAGCCAGAATAAGGATGGTAAATGTAGTGACGCATAACCAATGTAATACTGTAATAAACAACAGTCACAAGCCAGAATAAGAATGATAAATGTAGCACATAACCAATGTAATACTGTAATAAACAACAGCCACAAGCCTGAATAAGAATGATAAATGTAGCACATAACAAATGTAATATTGTAAGGAAACAACAGACCACAACAAGCCAGAATAAGGATGGTAAATGTAGTGACGCATAACCAATGTAATACTGTAATAAACAACAGCCACAAGCCTGAATAAGAATAATAAATGTAGCACATAACAAATGTAATATTGTAAGGAAACAAAACAATAGACCACAACAAGCCAGATTAAAGATGATAAATTTTGAAACACATAACAAATGTAATGCTGTTAGAATTCACGAACAACAACTTGCAGGAAATAGGATAACAGAGGTAGTCAAGCTCTTGACATCTAGTGGTAAAGATTAAACTTTCACTGTCATGACCTTGCGGTTTATAGTACACACAAGAGGGTTGTGCGGCCAGTACTGGGTCCAGCCACCTTTAAATCTATGCTGGGTACCAGTTGGAGCTGAGCACATTCAAGATATCACCATTTTTAAAATGGGGATAGCTACAATGCTAATACATTTAAACAGTTTTATCTTATTCAACAAATAAATTCATAATTTAATTTTGTAAATAATTTTATAGATTTTTAAAAAAAAGTAAAATGATATACAAGAACTATTTCTATTTAATGATAATTTAGTCTTAAAGGGAATTAACCATGTTTAACATAAAACTGACTTACTTCCCTTTAAAAGTTCAATACAAAGATATAATTATTAAATTCTTTTTAAAACCATAATTTAAAGAAACAACAAAAAAATCAACAGTTCACAAGGCTTCACAACTCACATTAAATAATTGGAAACAAAAAAAATCAACAGTTCACAAGGCTTCACAACTCACATTAAATAATTATCTCCTGAGTTAAAATAAAATTAAAAAAAAAACAACATACATTTTAAAAAATTAAATAACTCCATCATTAATAGAATACATAAACCATCAGTGTCTGTCGACTGTAAGGTCCATGGCTGCGACTATCTGGTCAATCCTCTTCTTGTTGAGTCCCATGTCTGCAAATGGGATCCAGAACAGGGGCTGAGAAAATTTTTTTTTTTAAATTCAGATTATGATCATATATACATCATGCTAAATAATCCCAATACATCATACTAAATGACACTAAATGATAATTTCATCATAATTATTGACCAATACATCATACTAAATAAACTGATAAATACCTTATATTAAATGACCAAAATGTCATACTAAATGACCAATAAACTAAACATTGACCTGTTACAAAGACGAGATATCTGGCGGGTGTATGTAAAATGTATGTTCTGTGCAGTGAAACCATGCTAACATAATATATGTTAAAACAACATACACAGAAAAAACTAGTGTTGTTTCTAGGACGTGTAAGGTAGAGTACACCTTTTTTACATCACCTTATCAGAAGTCAACAAATTACTTTGCACTTGCTGTCCTTACCTAACTTACATTGTAGGTAGATAGAAACATATATAAGTACAGGGAAGCAGAGTTAATAAAAGATTTTTAAAAATCAAGAAAATCATGCTGGTAAAACACTTTATTGTGTCAATAGCAAACTTTATATGTATAATTATTAGTTCAATTAATACATTATTATATACAAACAAAAACTTACCACATTTAAAATACATGCAAAGGGTACAATCAAGGGAAGGAATCCAGAAGAAAAAGACCAGACCTTAAAATTAAAAAGAAAAATATTTGTATTGTGCCAATATTGGAAATAAAATAAACAGGTCTAAATGTAAAGGTTGTTATAAGTTAGCTATATTGTAGCATACAAATTAAAAAGGTTTTTAAAAAGAAAAAGATATTATTATGCCAATATTGGAAATACAATAAACAGGTCTAAATGTAAAGGTTGTTATAAGTTAGCTGTATTGTAGCATACAAAATTATAATTTGTTTTAAAAAAGTATTTATATAAACCATTTTGTCTTGAAATTCAGAAATACAGAGGAAAAAAAAGGATTAAGTTATGTTGTTAATAACAATAAAAACTGGTTTATAAAAAAAATAATAAACTGGTGCTGGATTATCTTAACAGACTTTTACACCTGAATGTGTACCAGTGCTGTCCCTTGTTGCCTGTACTCTTCCTTGACAACCAACTTGTTTCCCTTAGTTATACTAGTTCACCACTTGATTAACTCACAGATCTCTAGGAGTTGGTGCTCTTCACTTACTAATGCTACCACTCATTCATCGAAAGTTCAAAGCAAATTACCTCTGCAGTTTTGCCCAGCAAGCTGATTTCTATGATATCCAGCCACTCTGCTTTTGTATACACAAAGATTCGTAGAAACCCACGCGCAACCTGCAATTCATTCTGGCAATAGTATAAATAATCTAAATAATTTCATTCAAAATTTTACAGACAACAACTGAATATGAGAAGATCAAAAAGAAATAAAGAATCACAGTTAAATATAATTAAGTGCATGATGTTTACAGGCTAGGAATTTTTTTTTTTTTTGCTTGATTTGAATCCGGCCTGAAAATTTAAAAATTCTAAAAAAAAAAAAAATACTTAGGCATGGTAAAGAAAAATTATAAGATTCTTCCTTTTTGCACTGTTAGTAGGAGGATAAAATCCATGCTTACATTAGTAGGTAACTGGGTTCCCAGACAACATACAGATAAATTCCACCTCCATACAATACAATGACAATATTCAACCTCTATACAATATAATAACATATTGCCCCCATAAACACAATAATGATAACATACTGTGTGTATATCCCAGTAAGATCTATTTCTGTATTTTTTAGCAACATCAGCCACTGCACGTAGTATTGCATCCAAGTTATCTTTAACAGAATCACTTTTAAATTTCCATCTGTGGATCGAGAATATTTTCTTCATTCAATGCTAAAGTTAATGTGTTTTATTTCACTGACACATGTGCAGGATATCTAACCAAAAAAATAATTTTGGTCTCGACATCTGCTTTTATGTATAAAATATTAAAAAATAAAATATTTTTAAAAATGCCAGTTGTCCTGTTTAAAAATCAATAGATTTAACTGAAAAAAAGTCTGTATTTTTCAGATGACTAACTTTTTATTTTAAACTAAAGGCAGTGGATAGAAGTTTTAATTTATTCCACTCTTAGTTGTTAACTAGGTGTTAGGGTGCCAGATTGGATTACAAAATTATATTTTTTAATAAACCATATGCATAGAAATACAACACAGAAATGTTTCAAGTATGGGGTCAAGCATCCCAGTAATCAAACTTTGATGCAAGAAAAAATCCAGTAAAAAGCAACTTTCTTACTGGACATCATTTCATTCTTGCCTATTTCAAATGCTATTTTTGAAAGTTTATAAACATAGGAACTAAGATGAAACACAGCTTGCAAGAAAAATTATCCTTAATAAGCATTCTGTAATGCAACAGATAACATGGACAAAAACTTACTTTTCCTGATGACTGTGCAGATTTCGGAGTCCAGGTATCCATACCGCAGGGCGTAAAATTTGTTGGATGGGGGCTTGGACCTGCGCTATAAGGCTAGCCTTCGGTAGGTCCATTTTTGTTCAACTATAGACTACGAGTTAGAAACTGTGAAAAAATTCAGATGAATAAACTGTAAGTATTGGATATGTTTCAGCCATCTGTAAAAAAGGGATTTAATTTGTAAAATAATATCAACAATCAATATATGCAACTGCATTCAAATGAGTTTCACCCAAAATATATTTAAAATTAACAAAAAATTCTACCGTCTAAATACAGTAAATAAAAATTTAGTAAAATATCCTTTTGGACCTGATGGTCGATAGGTCAGGTGAAGTAGAGTTCACCTGTGTCTGTGACCACAGCATATCAAGGGATTGTGTGGTCAGTTCTATACCCATCCCTCTTTACTTTCCCTAACATAAGTTAGGCACCCATTTATGAATTTATGGTTGTCATGTATATTCAAGCCCAAGATCCAAACTTGAAACTTTTGGGTTAGCAGTCCAGCATTCCCAACCATACAGTCCCAAATTTGCTAAAGCATAATCGTAAAGGCTTGAAAGTAACAGAGGATTGGAATGAATTCACAAAGGAATGTACCAATACTTCACTAGCAGCAGCTAGAAAACAATCCCCCACTCCCAGTTAGTTTTATTACTATATTAAAGATCATTTACTGAATATTTTAGGCCACTCTCATTATAATAGACCATTTCAATTGTGCAAAATACACCAGGTGCTGGGTAGAAGGTAGGTAGTAATTTTGTAAAGTACCATTCCGAACTTGGGGCAGGTGTTGGTTAATTAAGTAAAACAAATAAGCCTAGAGATCTACTAAAAGCTAAAGATGTCAGTATTGTCAGGTGACCAAATCAAATAGCTGGATGTTGTGGAAGTGATAGATGATACTGAATAATACTGATAGATACTGTGACAGTGTCACCTGAGTGCACTGATCATAGCCGGCTTCGACTGCTGTATGCTGAGTTGTCCGTGACTGCTCGTACAGGAGAATCAACGGGGTCGAGATCTAAATTATTATATGCCTACTACGACGCAATATTCGGCACTATGTATTTATTTATCAATAATTCATTAATAACCCTTTGTCTTTGGTTAACAGAGCAGCATATAGTAACAGAAAAATAAAAATATCAAATTGTTTTGTTTACCTGTCTGTTGCCTTATTAATAAATGACCTTTACCCTTTAGGGTATTCCTAGTTATCGTTCATGAGTGCAGATCTTTCCTTTCGCATTTAAGATTAGCAATTTTTAGTAATTTCGGTAGTAGGCCTATATTTAACTAAATGGAATTTTACAGAAAATATACACTTTTTACACTGGTAAAAGTACCTCCCCCCCCCCGGAGAAAAAAGTCTGAAAGAAACACTGGTAAGGAAGGAATACTAACAATACAATAAAAAAAAAAGGGGGGGGGGGTGAGAATGGAGAAAAATTGTGCAAAATATCGCCTTTTCCCTCAGTTCATAATGATGAATATTCCAACGACATTTTTTAAGTATTTGTTTATGTAGAGTAGATGGTTTTTAAATATATTCTTGACCTCATTTTAATTTTAAGAAAAACAAATTGAAGTAAAAGGGAAATAATCAAGCTAAATTACGCTTTTCGTTATGAAAATTGATGCTCGTCCCTTGTCGGCAATGTCTTAGACTCTTAGAGTCATCTTATATTTTTTGTTTGGGTGTTTTAAAAGAACCGTTCATCTCTTTCCGCAGTTTTTGAAATTTTTACAAGCTTCTATTTAACTTGCCTCGTGTTTTTGTCTGTCGTCTATCATGGGTCGAAACTAGCGAGCGAAAGTTCAAGCACTTCAAACGGACCTATTTCTTTCAAACTTTGCACGTGGGTTAAGACCCAATAGCAATTCATTGTGACAGCAAATTTGAACATAATTGGGTGCTTAATTAATTTTTAAAGAATTAAGTATAATGACCTATCTATATTATTATTTCCTACGCTATTATGTGCACATGGTTTGTGTTTATTTGGTACTCAGTTGTCTTTAATCAGGCAATTCTATTGTATTAAAAATTCTAAAGTATTGAAAAAAAAATTAATGAAAAACGTTTTAATAACAAGCTTTTATATAATTATGCACTAAAATGTAGAACAATCATTTTCATGAAATGTATAAGAATGAACTGCTATTTACATAACTAAAAAGAAAAGCGTGGATTGCTTCTTACATTTTAGTAAATTTATACTATACATAATGTAGTGATCCACGTTTTCTTTTTAGTTATTTAAATGCGATTCATTATTATATATTTACAGAAATTGGTGCAAATAATTTGTTGGATAATAATTGGTATCTGAACGTCATTCTTTTTTCTTCGCTACAAGTTGTTTATTATTCGAACCCAGTAGCAACAAATTCAATACAAGACCCGCAATAAAGCAGCGATGATTGGGTTGTCTATAAACTTGAGTTTCATAGTTTTGTAACCCAATGTTATGGATACTCTTTATTTATGGAATCCATACCAGTATTTTTACAGGGGTGTATCCACTTCCTTTTGCCTTGCGTGTGGAAATTTTATTGATAGTGTCTGCATTCTACAAAGCGGGTGCTGGTGTATTCTATTTATAGCATCGTCAGACTGCAAAACTTTTCTTCAGATAAGGTTTACCTCAAACGGATTTTGGTCAGCTTCGTGTTTGGAAATTAACCCCATCCCCCCTTCCCCCGCACCCGAAATGTATTAAATTTAATAATCCTTTGACCGTTTCTCCATTGTTATGCCATCTTTACTAGGCACCAAACCATTTTCATGTCGTTAATAAATGCTCCAGTTAGATCATGTTTTTTTTTTCATGTTTTCTCCAAAATGTCACAGATATTACTGCTTCCGTTTACGACGATGTGAGATCAAGGTAGGGGGGGGGAGGAGAATATGTGACAAACTTTTGTATTTTATAAGTTAAAAACTGAATTTTAGGCGTTATTTCTAGTTTTAAAAGGCTGTTTTGTCAAATTGTATTAGAAATACTAACATGCTAAATGTTGACCAAAATCCGTTATTTTATTGAGAAATCGAAGTTTAAATAAGAAAGTTGCTATTCCTAGGGATTGAAAGACCGGTGTAACGTCTATAAAAGGAGGGGGTGGGCATCGCTTTTTGTGATGACGTGTAAAGATTGTGAGCGTGGTCGTTTTTAAAAAGCGTGACGTCGGGATAATCCCTTATAGAACATCAAAGCAAACAACACAATGTTTGTTTTAGATTAACATCAAAAACGCTGATAGAAAATGTTCATTTTTTTTAATTTAATATCCAACTTTGTTTTATTGCAAATCACAACAACGTTTTTAACATAATGAAACATAAGCAGGCGGCAAAACCCATTCAAAATGTTCAGCTAGGTTTTAGCTGATGCTAGTTTTAGCCAAAGCTAGCCTCTGGGTCTGTCGGGTAATGTTCTTTCCCGCGATTCTGTTTCCCGCCTTCAGAAGCAACCAGACGACACGACTTTCTCTACCAGGGTCAGTCCGGCTATACCGCTCGTGCACTGATCGACCTTGAGAAGTGTCACGTTCTGGAACTTCCGCTTACACCTTCGAAGGTCAGAAGATGAACACGTGATCTCCTTTATATACCTGGAGGAAAATTAAAATATTAAACCTATTAACACTTTTTATACATGTAATGTACTTATACCTCATACCGTTTACTGACAATTTTTTTAAGACTTTTTTTTTTCTTCGGAGCGCACTTGACTTCCTGGGGAGGGGGAGGGGAGTGCATTTAAAACTTTTCCGGGTTGTGGACAATGTTTCAAATGGTTCTGTTTTGGCCGACAGGCGATGTATGTGATCCGGTTGGAGAGGTGGCACTACCCCCCCCCCCCCCCCATACACACACCCCTGAGATAAGCCTAAAGAAAAATGTTGCAGATCATTCTAGTCACACTATCTAACATCGCATAGACATTTTATAGATGTTGAACACCTAAAAATAACTCGAGTACTGGGGGTTTAACCATTGCTAGTTTAAACACGTTTCGCTCAAATATAGTCTATGTCAGTGTAACAAAAGCATTATCATCAGGGCTCTTTAAAAAATACATTAACATAAGACTACTTTTAAAAAATTGGGTTGGAAATCTGGCTAACAGTTTCTCTATTTCTTAAAGTAAAAGTAATATTTTAATCGACTAAAAGCATGGGAATTTTTTTCTTTTACTTACATTAAAGATTGAACCCAATTTTATAATTTAGAATGAATATTAAATTAATTATGGTAGGAAAATTATTATATCCATATAGAGGGCAGTGCTGGCTATTTGTGTTTCATTTCTTATAGCTAAAACAATAGTTGAAACAACTTTAGCAAGGACAACAATTTGTTAGATGTATTTCAATATTTAAATTGAACAAAGAGAATATGATTTTGTTTCTGATGTATTGCTCATCTAACGGATTTAAAAGGATTTAGGAAATATTGAATGTAGGCGTACAACAACTTTTAATGGAAACATATATATATATATATATATATATATATATATATATATATATATATATATATATATATATATATATATATTGCAAAAATACACATTACTCCAGTAGTGAGATATAAAGCTGTATATTATTTAGCTGCATATTTTTTAGTTTAATAACTTTTTTGCTTCATTTGCTAATTACAGAAAACTAGAAAAAAAAATATTTTTACTAATCTTAAATTATTTTAAGGTGTTGGTCAATGTTGGTCACTAGACATGACATGAAACAAATATTTTTTTTAAATAAAATAAATATACAATTTTCTCATCTATTATTAGAGATTTTCATTAGGCAGTATTACCTCTAACGTAACAACACTTAATTTGACAGACTGATAATTGTTTTTAATACATTAATTAATCTCGCGCCCGAGTCAGGAAGTTCACGCTGACCTTCATGCGTCAAATAAGCAGACGTCAAACAATAACAACACCAAACACAGGAAAATTCAGCCGGAAATAGAATGCAACGGTCATTCATTTATTACTCTTTTAATTAACGTACAGGGCAGTTCATTAGGCTTTCTGTGGCTATCTAACAAGGAAGTTAATAAATATAATTATAATTCCACCATTTAATATATATGTATGTGTGTGTGTGTGTGTGTAAATATATCGGCTATATATAAATATGTATATGTGTGTATATATGTGTGTGTGTAAAAGTATATGTGTGTGTGTAAAAATGTATGTATAAAATATGTGGGAGTTAATTAACTATTCTCACCAGAAGAGATAATTAATTTTGGTTTCCTACAAGATTATTCGAAAAAATAAAATCATTGTAGAGAAAGGCCAATCTGCCTTAGTCATCTAATTAGCTGCCTGTTTATAAATACCTGATGTTTACTTTAGCAAGTGGCCGCGAGCTGACAGGGGCGTGTCATTAAAATATGTAAACTAACAACTTCTAGTTTATGTAAACTAACAACTTCTAGTTTATGTAAACTAACAACTTCTAGTTTATGTAAACTAACAACACCTAGTTGAATAATTGTTTACCATAACCTCAAATAATATTTCTACATGCAGTATCTTTCAATCATAAATTCATATCTAAACGTTTTCGTAATTACGACGCAAAAAAAAAGAAGAAACTCATAGGCGCTTTTTTGAAAGATCATATTAAATAGACACGTACATTGTCATTAGCAAATTGGATCAACTTTTTAAAAATGCTTTAGAAGATCATTACACTTTACAACAGCAAGTTAAACATTTTTACTTACGCTGTTTTAAAAATGCTTTACTAGTTTATATTCTAAAAACATTTCAACCGATATAAATTGATTAAGCATTAATGTTAACAATTGATTGAAGCGCATTTTGTATTTGGCTGTATGATTTTATAGAAAGCGTATGGGTGACCCTAATAATTTACGATTTAAGTTAAAAATATCAATTCATTTATTGGTTTTGAATTTATTTTTTTAAAAGTACTCGTAATTTTTTAAAGTATAAAGTATAATCCTTCAATTGATAAATTGATTAATAAATGTTGTAAAAAGTAACAACAGTAAACATTCAATGCTCAGAGACTTTTTGTACAATTCTTTTCACTGTGTTAATACTTAGTGTTTGTTTAAACTTAATCTACCAACTCGAAAATAACACAAAGATACTAAAAGATTAAAGCCAGCCTTGCTGGTTGTCAATTTTACAAATTAAACAGAAAATTTGTATTTAGAATTTTTTATTTTTTAAAAAGATATTCATAGACGAATTGACAAAATATGTGTGTTTAAAATATGCAGGCTATTGATGAATATCAGAATATAATTGTATTTCGATTTCTTCCCATGTGATACTATTTTTTTTTTTGTTTTTAATTATAGACATACTTTACACGTATTAATTTAATTTCATTTATATATTCAAATTAACTTTTTAAAGTTTCTGAAATGTTCCAACTTAATTATTTTATGCAAAAATTTAAATCTTGCAAATATTTAAATTATTTATTAATGCAATATTTTTTTATATATGTTTTTTTCTACTTTTTCACATATTTAAGAAACTTAAATTTTATTATTCACATTTAAATGGAATATTTAAAAATGTGAAAACTATATATTTTAGAAGGACTTTTTAAAATAACTGGTAGATCTATTTTTGAACTGAGCAAATACACTTTTAAGTACGGAATTTTTAAATCGATAAATAAAAAGCATATTTAAGAATTTGATCGGACGCGTAGTAGTAACATTATTTTAACAGCATGCAATTAATTTTCCTTTGAGAAATTTCAATAACTTTTTTTTTACTTAGCACAATTTTAATTTAATTAAATTTGCTGCATTTTACTCACTGTGGATAGAACTCAGCTCCAAGATCTCTGTCGTGGACAATCGTTCGACATTTCCTTCCTGGGTTAGACGTAAACGTCCGCACCGTTTTCTTGATTTTATCACTAATTTCATATCGAACTCCTTGTCTCAAGTTTACGATGGGGGACTCTTGCAGACCGGGGTTCAAATCCTGGAAAATTTGCTTCAGATGAGATTCGTTTCTGCAGCTGATCCGGGTCGAGTTTTCCATCTGCTTGTGTTTATCTTCGAGAATATTCTCAACTGACCTGTGGCGCCGGTTGTGGGTATGAGAGGTGGAATTGTAGTTAAAAGCCCCTCCGATAATTAAAGGTTTGGCGAATAAAATTGATAAGTTTATAGCTAAGATGATTAAAAGTACTAAACTTCTACAATCAGCCATTGGAAAAAAAATGTTAAATGAATTTTAGTTTAAAATTTTGTAAAAACTTTTCGATGAAATATTTCAGTCTCTTATGTCTAAACAAAGGAGTGTTGACTTAACGACCAGGAAACGCTGGTGTGTCGTCCGTATTGCTCCTTATATAATCGTACGATACACGTTATATCCGGTCCGGGAACCAATAGGATAAGTTTGGAGACTTCACTGTTTCATAAGGGGGATGGAATTAATTTTATTTTTAACACGTCATTTAAAAAAAAAATTAAAAGCGTCAGAAATGAATGGCATATTTCCGAATATTACGTGGATATGATACGGATATTGTAAAGTATTTAGCATTTCAAAATGTGTTCAGCTTTCTAAGAATTAACACGGGGTTTATTTTTTCATGGGCGTAACCTGATCAAATGCTTGGTAGGGTGGTTGTATGAAGTGACAAGTTTTGTACAGCTCTGTAAAGCTTCAACTGCCAGTAATTTTTAAAACAGCTTTTAATTTTAAAACGGTTTTCTATTTCAAAATAAAGAACTACTTCAGTGCCAAACGCACAGTAATATTTAATTTTTTTTTCAAAATATGCATTCATTGAAGCATACACAATTCTAGATAAAGGAAATTGCTTTATTTAGCGTTTATATTTTAATTTTATAACTTTTTAAAAAATCTAAAAGCAGGCCTACCTAGCGAAAAAAATGTAACTTCTAAAGTAAAAACAAAGGTAGAACAGCGTAACATTCTCCCGACTCATACAATTTGAAATACATTTTAAAAAAACTATAATGTTGTTTCTAAAACAATTGTACTGGTATAATGTTTTAAAGTCTAAATGTGTGTAAACCAAAATAAAAATAACAAGACAACATCAAAAGTGGCAACATGTCACGACACCATCTCATCCATGGACAGCCGTAAGGACGCCTATGAAATTTCGGAAACATTTTTTCTAAGGACAATGTTGTTTATACGGGCCTATCCTGCACTTAAGTACAAGTTTTAAAAAAAATCAAGTTGTGGAGTTTCTCTGGAAAGCATTGAACAATATGTCAGTTGGCGAATAAATACATACGCACACACACACACATATAGTATATATTTACGCTATATGTACAACAATATACATATTATACGAATACATAATATATATGTATATCAAATGGGATTTTTAAAAATTTACAGCGTGCGTGGATACGTGTTTATATATATGTTTATATATATATATATATATATATATATATATATATATATATATATATATATATATATATATATATATATATATATATATATATATATATATATATAGCTTGTGTGGACAAGTCTTTGTGCTCAAGTGTGTTTGTGTGTGTGAGAGAGTACATGTTTGAGTATGCGTGTGTGTGTTAATTAGCTTTGCTACTCTCTGCCATTACGTGTCAGACAGGAGTCATACATGAGTCAGACAGGAGTCATTACCACGGCGTCTCAGTTTTGAGCATTCGCGTGATTCACGTTGCATAAGTGGGGATCTTTTAGTCACTTAACCTGAAGTGCTCAGTTGCTGGGTGCCTGGTGCGCGGCTGGCACGGGACCGTGCAAATACCCATCGACTGTCTAGACGTGTACGAGATTACTTGACGCGAAAACAGAAGAACGGCGGATCGTACCACGACGTTTAATACCAACTGAAAATATGTGGCCAAATAAGAAAATATGCGTTAGGTTTTTTTTTCTCTTTTCAGCGATACTTCCATGAAACGGTACCTTGGTTGCTTCATATCTTTGGCTAACATCCATTTAGCTAGCAGTGTTCCATTTTAGGCAAATCTAAAAGCTTTCTTATGCGGCATGGCTTGACTCACCAGGGAACTGTTCTCTGTGCCAAAAGGGCTAGATGGAACATGTTCCATTTTAGGCGAATTTTTTGTAGCAAAGGGTGACTCACTTAGGAACTGTACACATTGTCAATAGACCAAGGTGGAACATGTTCCAGACAGCGTCTTGATACCTTAATTCCAAGGGATGGGGATTTCCATCCCATAATATCTACACTGCTTGCAGAATTCCTCGAAGTCTTAAAATAAACTCTTTATTTATCCTCTACAATACGTATTTTGTTATTACATATTTTGTCTTATCAACATGCATCGTGCCCAGTTGTTAGGTGTATACATGTCACGTGGGCTTGGCATAGGGATCAGCACTGTTAAGGCTACCCTAGCAACTTGATCACGTGACTGAGTGTAGTTAACACGTGACCTGTCAAGTTGCAGCCGACTGGATGGACATTGTCTTAGGGTGAGCACTGCCACGTAAGCACGCGTGTGAAAATTTAACTCACATGAAATCCCCCCCCCCCCCCCATCCTCTTGTTGAAAGCCGATATGCCAACAAATTTTTTAATGAATAAGCTTCTGGATAAATATCACATCACTTGTCTCCCTAGCAGCACTCCCACTCCTAACTATGCCCGTGCATCCTCCCACACTTGACCTTTGACCCTCCAACTACGAAATTTCTCATGACAATTTTTGTCACAAAGGTAATTTATACCTCCATGTTTCTTATCTAAAAGCATGTGTTTACATTGGGGAGATAATTCATACATGTGGCTAAACAAAGTCAGAATCATTTTTATTTTTATTTCAGGCGAGATGAGTCATAGATCTACATTGAGCCGGCTATAAGCGACTCCCATGGCCCTTTTGGCTCTTTTAGACAGATATTAAAAATAAATAATTACATACAAATAATGTAATTTAATTTGCTTAATTAACGTTGGCTATATCCCTAAATGTGAATCATTAAATACGGTTTAGCAAAAGCTAATTCTTAAAAGAGTTTTTTTTTTACATTTAACCTAAATGTACAGTGTTTCCCTCAGATTTATATCTCCGGGGGGGGGGGGGGGGCACTTGACACCTGTCCTAGCGACGCCACTGCCCTAAAGTGCACATCACTTATGTACATATCTCAGTACAAATCTCAGAACATCTCAGTACACATCTCAGTACTTCTCAGCACATATTTAACATATTTGCACTCTATAAACCTGGATGAGAAAGGAGCATCTTGCTCAAGTGTACCTCACTCATGCATGTAGACACACACGTCATGAACTGCCTCTCACCAGCGTAATGATATACACTAGGTAGCGTCTATATCTAAAGGGAAACAACTACACAGGGTAGCGGCTATAACTAAAGGGAAACAACTTCACAGGGTAGCGGCTATAACTAAAGGGAAACAACTACACAAGGTAGCGTCTATAGCTAAAGGGAAACAACTACACACTGTAGCGTCTATAACTAAAGGGAAACAACTTAACAAGGTAGTGGCTATAACTAAAGGGAAACAACTACACACGGTAGCGTCTATAACTAAAGGTAAACAACTTTACAAGGTAGTGTCCCTAACTAAAGGGAAACAACTTCACAAGGTAGTGGCTATAACTAAAGGGAAACAACTACACAAGGTAGTGGCTATAACTTAAGGAAAATAACTTCACAAGGTAGCGTCTATAACTAAAGGGAAACAACTACACAAGGTGGCGGCTATAATTAAAGGGAAACAACTTCACAAGGTAGTGGCTGTAACTAAAGGGAAACAACTACACAAGGTAGCGTCTATAACTTAAGGGAAACAACTTCAATTTTTGTAAACAAGTATAAAAAATTTTTTTAAATGTTTAAAAACTATGTGTGAAACAAACTCTGGCAATTGACAAATGAAGTTTAAATTCATCTGTAAACATGTCATGTACAGATGTCATGTAAATATGTCATGTAAACATGACAAACAGTTTCACAATGATAAACGACAAATGTCACAATGACAAACGACGAATGTTAACTTAAAAAGGCGTGTACGCTGCAATTATTTTAATTGCTTCATAATTTAATTAATTTAAAACAATAACCATTCATGCGTGTTGCTGGCCTTGTAATGAGTTTGACATACACCAAGATATCTGTATCTGGTGCAAAGGCGTAGCGACGGGGGGAGGGGGGCGGGGGGTACATATGTCCTCGGGCGCCGACCCTAGGGGCGCCAAAATGTTTTTAAAAATTGAAAGCTCATATTAGCTGCAGTTTTGAATTATAAATTTTAAAAATATATGGGGGGGGGGGGGGGGGGCGCCAAATTGAAAGTATAGGGATCTACACGGTAGGGATCGCTACGCCCCTGATCTAATGGAATAAATCATGCATGAGTTTGTTCCCTTAGGTTTGTCTAATAGACGGAAGTCTCTAATAAAAAATGTTGACAGAAAAGATTTCCAATGCCATGGAGCTAAACATTTTAAATAACTTCAGGACAACTCTTTGTTCACGTGACGATTTAAACTTACAGCACTGTAATATTTTTTTTAATCAAGCATTCTAATTAGCTGTCTCTGAATGAAGACAAAACAGCGGATTGTTTACTGTTAGACAGGGGCAGATAATTAAATCTCTTCAAGCTGCCCATCATGCACTGCGGCTGGTGGTCTGAACACCCGGATGTGACCTGGTTAATAGAGCGGTTCTTACGATGTCATGGTCTAAATAAACCGGGAGTGATCTCCCCTAAACTTTCTCGAATATTCTTATATAAAATAACAGGGGATGGGAACTCGGGCTATAGACATGATTTTTAATCCATTTTAAATACTTAAAGTTTTAAAAATAGAATAAAATCTCGTAGACAAATTAATTGCACACCAAGTGAACGCCAAATAAAAAAGCGCATAATGGTGCGCAATATTATTAGTACTTTTAAAATTTACATTAGTTTTTTGAGAAATCGGAAGTAGCGTAAAGTACTACTTCCAGTCAACGGAAATGACTCAAAATTTAATAGAAGGTAGAGAATTAGATCTTTTACTTACATATGAAATTTCATTTATCTATCTGAAATAGTACTCAAGTTATAGGCTTTTGAAAAATTCAAAGTAGGAAAAGTACCACTTCCGGTTATCGGAAATCGCTCAAAAGTTGATACGGATCTACGATTTTGATTAAATACTTATATATGAAATTTCATCAACCTAGCTGTAACGGTACTCAAGTTATCGTGTTTACACACGGACAGGACAGACACACAGACACACAGACAGACACACAGACATACGGACAAGATTGCAAAATTATGTTTTTCCGTATCAGTGAGGTGTGAAACGTCGAGATTTGTAAAAATCTCGATTTTTTTTTTTGCACGATTACAAGACTTTCTCTATACTTCGTATATACGAGAAAGTAAAAATTTACAGATTTTTTTTTTTCAAGGCTTCCCGCGCTAAATTATACGTGTGACTGGTTACTTTCTCGTATATACGAAGTATAGAGAAAGTCTTGTAATCGTGCAAAAAAAAAAAATCGAGATTTTTGCAAATCTCGACGTTTTGCATCTCACTGATACGGAAAAACATAATTTTGCAATCTTGTCCGTATGTCTGTGTGTCTGTGTGTGTGTGTGTGTGTGTGTGTGTGTGTGTGTGTGTGTGTGTGTGTGTGTGTCCGTGTGTAAACACGATAACTTGAGTACCGTTACAGCTAGGTTGATGAAATTTCATATATAAGTATTTAATCAAAATCGTAGATCCGTATCAACTTTTGAGCGATTTCCAATAACCGGAAGTGGTACTTTTCCTACTTTGAATTTTTCAAAAGCCTATAACTTGAGTACTATTTCAGATAGATAAATGAAATTTCATACGTAAGTAAAAGATCTAATTCTCTACCTTCTATTAAATTTTGAGTCATTTCCGTTGACTGGAAGTAGTACTTTACGCTACTTCCGATTTCTCAAAAAACTAATGTAAATTTTAAAAGTAATAATAATATTGCGCACTATTATGCGCTTTTTTATTTCGCGTTCACTTGGTGTGCAATTAATTTGTCTAAGAGATTTTATTCTATTTTTAAAACTTTAAGTATTTAAAATGGATTAAAAATCATGTCTATAGCCCGAGTTCCCATCCCCTGTTATTTTATATAAGAATATTCGAGAAAGTTTAGGGGAGATCACTCCCGGTTTATTTTTTTTTTCTTTTTCACATTTACACATAAATGAACCAAGTGGTAAGAAAACTACAAAAATAACCAGTTTTTTTCCCAGTAAAA
>NW_026733967.1:0-49043 GCF_028476545.2 Physella acuta | reverse complement strand
TCTATAATTGAGATTTTATTCTTTTTATGAGTTCAAAAGACAGCTTTTTCACATCCATTACTCTCCCTTTTTCCACTCCACTCTTATTTTCAAATCCAATTTTAACAGGCGTAGAGAGACTGGTGTAGATAACAAAAATAGAAAGTCCCTTACAAATAAAACAGCGATTTAGTCTTTTTAGTGTTACCTAGAACAAACCTCAAATAAAGAAAGGATCATAATAATTTGATTTGAACAGTGCGGCAACGTAAGAAAGGACTTCTGGGAATGAAAAATTTTTTTAGGGACGGGGTAGCCTAGATGTAGAAGCTAGACTGCTAACCAGAAAGATGTGTACCTGAAAATGAATTTGTCCTTTTTTTGGTTTAGCGAAAGATAATCTATGTGCTAAAAGTTTAATCTATAGTCGCTAGCAGTGAAATAAAGTATATACCGTATGCAGATAGTTTTTTTCTATCGAAGTGACTACTCGGAAGAAGATTTTTCTCCCCAACGTCTCCACTTAGTCGGCAAAATACATGCGCAGTGACCTATGGCTAGGGTTAGGGTTAGAATGAGGGTTAGGGATAGGATTAGGGTTAGGCAGGGATAGGGTTAGGGATAGGATTAGGGACAGGATTAGGGCTAGGGTTTAGGGTTGGGGATAGGATTAGGGATAGGGATAGGATTAGGGCTGGTGTTAGGGTTTCTGCGGTTGTAAACACACGCATGCGCAGTACCATCGAAAACATCGCCGCGGTGGGCCTAGTTTCTCTCTACTGCGCATGCGATCTTATTCCGGCTAGAATCGGTCTTTTTTCTATAGCTATCGGTATTTCGGTTTGGGTTAGGTTTTGGTGTGGGTTTATGAGTAAGCTCAAATTTAGGGACCAGGGTAGAGTTTAAAATTGCGATTTCAACACCAAAAATAAAAATGGAACAAATGTTCAGAACAAAAAAAAAAAAAAAAAAAAAACCTTTACCAAGTTCAAAGTGGCTATCATGTTTTATAAAAAGGAAAATATTCAACAAAAAAAACCGTAACTACAAGTTCAAAGTGTAGATCACGTTTTATTACAAAGAAAACGAAAAGTAAATATTTGCTTGTTCTCAATAACCCAGGGTCCTAACACGCGTTTAAATCTAGTCACGACTAGCAGTCGTACAAAAAAAAAAAGTTGTAACATCGGCTGAATTCTTAATTTCGCCCTCATCCCGGAAAGCTTCAAAACGCGAGTGATGGTAAAGTAGCCAATCGGAGAATGTTTTATTTATAGTCCTTACAATGGTGGATCGTGGTGTCTGGGTTTACCTATAGAGTTTAGAGCCACTGTTATGTAAACACAGAGCATTAGCATCAAAGATTTTTTTTAGACTATGAAGTTTTTGTGGACAGTGTAATACACTGCTTTTCGTGTGTATGTTAGGTTACTTTTAGAGTGGGTTGTTACATTTGCATGTATGAATGGGAAATAATTGACGGGTTAGATATTTGGTGGGCCATAGTGGCCAGTTAGATGGGCCGTGATTGCTCGTTTGGTTGGTGGCCCATAGTGGCCAGTTTGGCCATAGTCGCCTGTTTGGTTGTTGGGCCGTGACGGCTAGTTTGGCCATAGTGGCCAGTTTGGTGTATGGGCCGTGATGGCTAGTCCACTCGGTTCTAATGGATACATAACGCTGACTCCTTCATATGCCGAGGTTACAGAAATAAATAGACGCCATTTCAAGTATCGTTTGAGAGGGCAACTTCACTTATCCTTAAACTTGACCAAAGTTCTATCCCTAAACTTAAACAAAGTTCTATCCCTAAACTTGAACAAAGTTCTATCCCTAAACTTGAACAAAGTTCTATCCCTAAACTTGAACAAAGTTCTATCCCTAAACTTGAACAAAGTTCTATCCCTAAACTTGAACAAAGTTCTATCCCTAAACTTGAACAAAGTTCTATCCCTAAACTTGAACAAAGTTCTATCCCTAAACTTGAACAAAGTTCTATCCCTAAACTTGAACAAAGTTCTATCCCTAAACTTGACCAGTTCTATCCCTAAACACTAGCTTACTGCCTAAACCAAACGTCCAACCTCATCCCACCCCTATTTCCTCCGCCCCAAATCAAGAACATTGTAATCAGGTAAATGCTAAAAAAAATTCATAAAAAACGTTTTAATAACAAGCTTTTATGTAATGATGCACTAAAAAGTAGAAAATAAATTATAGACTACTATTTAAATTACTATAAAGAAAAGCGTGGGTCACTTTAGTATCTATTGGATACCTTTACTAATGTTAAGGAAGACACCCACGCTTTTCTTTATAGTTATTTAAATAGTAGTCTATAATTTATTTTCTACTTTTTAGTGCATCATTACATAAAAGCTTGTTATTAAAACGTTTTTTATGAATTTTTTTTCAGTACTTTACATGTTTTATCTACAATAGAGTTACATGACTAAAAACCATTGCGCGCCTACTGAATATCACGTTCAGTAGGCGTGCAATGGTTTTTGAACGCAGCCATTACGTGGTCGTGATGGCGCAGCTATTGATGACGCGTGTGGTGTGGTTGGCTAGACATGCCTACTAATTCGGTCCAAATTTTAATTAATTCATAAAAAATCAATTAGGCATCCAATTAAGTCAAATTTAGTTTCAGATTGCATTGTCTTCATGTCTTGACCCACGTGCCAACTGTGAATCGTGTCGGTCAAGTAGAACTGTCCGAATTTTCACTCCTGCGTTTCTATCTAGACAGACTGTCGACAGACTGACGACAGAGGAAGTGAGTTAAATAAAAGCTTGTAATAAAAAAAAAATTCATAAAAAACGTTTTAATAACAAGCTTTTATGTAATGATGCACTAAAAAGTAGAAAATAAATTATAGACTACTATTTAAATAACTATAAAGAAAAGCGTGGGTCACTTTAGTATCTATTGGATACCTTTACTAATGTTAAGGAAGACACCCACGCTTTTCTTTATAGTTATTTAAATAGTAGTCTATAATTTATTTTCTACTTTTTAGTGCATCATTACATAAAAGCTTGTTATTAAAACGTTTTTTATGAATTTTTTTTCAGTACTTTACATGTTTTATCTACAATAGAGTTACATGACTAAAAACCATTGCGCGCCTACTGAATATCACGTTCAGTAGGCGCGCAATGGTTTTTGAACGCAGCCATTACGTGGTCGTGATGGCGCAGCTATTGATGACGCGTGTGGTGTGGTTGGCTAGACATGCCTACTAATTCGGTCCAAATTTTAATTAATTCATAAAAAATCAATTAGGCATCCAATTAAGTCAAATTTAGTTTCAGATTGCATTGTCTTCATGTCTTGACCCACGTGCCAACTGTGAATCGTGTCGGTCAAGTAGAACTGTCCGAATTTTCACTCCTGCGTTTCCGTCAAGACAGACTTACGACAGACAGAGGAAGTGAGTTAAATAAAAGCTTGTAAAAATTAGCCTAGCATTATTAAATGAGTAATCAGGAACATGCTAGTAAAAAATGTGTGCCTTAAATGTTTAAAATGACATTGTAATCTGTGAAATGCTAGTAAAAAAAAATATGCCTTACATTCTAAAATGTATTCATCAACGCTAAAATCCAGTTATAACTAGATCTCTTTGTTAATCGTTTACATGACCTTGACCTTTTTATTGCTCTATACTGACAAACGTTAATTATACAATTTCATTTCCATTGATTTTATCTTAAAAAAATTATCACGAATAATATTTTTTAAGAACACGCACAACAATCAAGTCAATTAAAAAATAATAAACGTTAAATATGGAAATTAGATATTCGTGAATAAAATACGAATGGAATTTTTTTTTTCAATAGAAGAGGGATGAAAAAAAAATTAACACAGCTTTAAACTACACTCCCTGGGGTGTCTACGTGTCCCTCCCGGTCCCTCCCAGTCCCCTCCTCTAGGGCCACCCGCGTTAGCGAGGTTCTAAACAGACCGATTCTATGGAGCAGGAGCAATTACACTGCATCGGGGCTATTACATTTTGAAAATATTAAAGCTATAAAAAAAAGAGATCCTCTTGCTTCAAAAGAAATGTCATTTATGAGGCACTCAGGAGGGTCATAAAAAAGATTTAACGCAGAGATAGTCTGATTGGGGAGTTAGATAACCATTCAAAGTAACGTGGACAATTCACTGGAATGCCTCGTCGATTTGAAGAGATGTAAAAAATCTACAAGAGCCAATTGACTTACGTGTCAAGTGTATTAAGAAAACAGAGACAGAATGAAGCGAGGATAATTCAGGACTAGACAATGATGGTCTGTTTGTTCATATACAACTTCATTAAATGTATTTTATATAGGGTATGAGTGGAGTAGGAATCTCAAGATTAGAGTATTCAAAGTCGAAGTTTTGTGGTTATTCAATCTTGTTATTTTTGTACAGTGAAGGGGGAGATTGGCGGTAGGGGGTGGCAGAGCGTAAGAGCCATGGAGGATTATGCCATCTTTGTTATACATTTGGGTTGTGGAGAGGGGACGTTGTATAAAAACAACGCGAGAATTCAAGGTTTGGAGGTATAATAGTTACGTTTACGGTACCGTAGCTTTTTTTTAATAAAGGGTTTTATTTAACGGGTGTATTGTTTGTAGCGGTTTCAGGATTTTATTGACTCGCATACTTCTATACAGACCATATCTCTTATTCGTGTTCTAGATCTAGAAACTTAGACACTAGATTACAACTATATGACAGTCTTGTTTGTAGGAAGATGCAATAGTCACCGACCGCTATAAAAAAAATTGTCCATGGTTTAGGTTGATACTGACATCAATTTGGTGGTTTATAATTTGATGAGTCCTACTCGAACATAGACAAACTATACTTGGTCATCGTAAAAATATAGAAGGGAGCATATGGGCAATACTATAGTGCAGTCGGGAAATACTTAGACAAAAGGAAATAATGAGGTTTAATAAAGAAATGATTTGGCTTTATCAGGAAATAATGAAGCTTTATCAAGAAATACAAGGGTGCATTCAATAAAATATTAGGGCACAATCAAGAAATATTAAGACAAAATCAAGAAATACAAGGACACGATCAAGAAGTACTAAGGCACAATAAACAATAACTAAGGCACAATACAAAAATTACTAGGGCATACATCAAGAAATAATAGGGCACAGACAAGAAGAATTACTTGGGCACAAGAAATACCAGGGCACAGTCAAATAATTCCAAAATGAAACAATACTGTAGTACATTCAAGTAATTTTATGACACAAACAATCAATCAATAACTGACAAGGCCGAAGTAAGAAGCCAAGGATGTCTCTACAGAAATCGAAGGCTACAATCTACACGTCAAACAGAAACAAAGCAACAAACCGCAACAAATGAAACACAATATTGTGTTCTTCATTGCTACTATAACTCCTGTCTATTACGGTTTTCGAGTTTCAAAAGCATATCACTAAAATCTGCGAGCAGAGCTTCTTCCAGGCATCTCTTTCCCGAAGAAAGTCTACCCCCCCCCCCCTCCGAACGAAATGGAATTTATATAGAAAATATTCTTTTACCAGTATCCGCACCCCCGTAAATTTTTGACCCCCCCCCCCCCCCCCCCGTAGAAAAAAGTCTGGAAGAAACACTGTCTGCGAGAATGCTGTAACACTAACCGAAATAAGAAAGAAAAAATAAAAAGTTAAACATTGCTTACCTTAATACCATGGCTTAGTAACAAAATTTCAAGGCTCCCCTAATTAAACCACAATAATTAATCTGCATCATCGATCATGCGTTACGCGCTGTGGGTATCCTTTGATGAAAAACTGAGGTCCAAGAAAAATAAAATCAGCAAAACCCTGGTTAAAAACACGATGTTATTTCTTGGAGTTTGTTGTTGATTGAAAGTTTTAAAAACATGATAGCGTGTTTTTTACACGTTTTTTAACCAGTTGAAATGTGTAGAGGAAATCTTGATTTTTAAAAAAAAAGTAAAGTCATCCAAATTGTTCTCCAGGTGTACGAAATAAAAACATTATTTGCTTTGAGTTTGTTGAGGTTAAGGCCTCACTTAAAAAAACAACAGAGATTATCCAAATCTTTCTCCAGGTCCTTGAAGCAAAATCATGAAATTGCCTTGAATTGTTAGGGTGAAAGCCTCGCATATAAAACAACAGAGATTATCCAAATCTATCTCCAGATCCTTGAAGCTAAATCTTGCTTTGCCTGACTTTGTTAGGGTAAAAGCCTCACAACAGAGATTATTCAAATGTATCTCTAGGTCCTTGAAGCTAAATCCTGATGTGCCTGAGTTTGTTAGGGCTACACTCTCACACACTCGCCTCCAACATCGTGGTTTCCCAATGTCAACACACCAGCCGTTAAGGTATAAATATTCTACCTGTCTAGTGTTGAACAGTAGTGTTGTGGCCCCCTGGTTTTGATAAGCGCGATTGACCCCACTTAGAGCCAAGTCTCGCTAGACAGGTCGAGGTTGTTTTTTTTTTCTCTCCCTTTCTCGTGCGAGTCAACGACTGAGCTGTAGAACGAGAGGGGAAAAATGAAAGTTATTAAATATGGTGAACGTAGGGTGAATAGAAGTAACAAATGAGGAGGGGGGGGGGTCTTATCCTTACATGCTGAATGTTAGGGTTGGGAATCGGAAGATTAAAAATAAAAATGGGGATTTGAAAGTTAGATGTTTCGTCAAGCGTGGGGTGGGGGACACACTGACAAGATAACACGGGGTAGTGTGTGTTTGTGTGCGTGTGTGTGAGGGGTGGGGGGAGGGGGGTGGTTGACTTTTCGGCTAAATGTTGTTTGGAGACCCGGAAGTGATTTGTTGGTGTATTTCGGCGCCGGCGGATGTCAAAGTCGGCTTTAGTTGTGTCGGGCAGTGTAGGGTAGTTAAGGCAGTGTAATGTAGTTTAGGGTAGTGCAGGGTAGTTTAGACCGCTACTGCTGTGTCGGTTAGTGAAGGGTAGTTTGGCTCGCTTCCTCTAGTGCAGTGTATGGTTATGTGCTGTTGTGTAGGATGGTCTAAGGTCTTGTATTAGTAGTGTAAGATAGTGTATAGTATTGTAGTGTACGGTGTTCAGATAACGTTTATTTGTGAATGGTAGCTTAGTGTAGCATTTGGTAGTGTAGCGTGGTCTAAGGCCGCATTTAAAATTGTATGGTAGCGTAGTATAGTGTATGTTATTGTAGTCATGTCTAATGCTGTATTTTGAAGTGTATGGTATTGCAGGGTAGCTTAGGGTAGTCCTGCTGTGCTAGGAGCAGCACCCCCCCCCCCACACCGTAACACTCTAGCTACTCTACAGCTGGTTGATTTCATACTTGACTCAAATTTCATTACTAACTACCGTTAAACATCATCTAGGTCTTTACGGTTGACGACTCTCTAGCCCAGAGTATCAACACGCACAAATATCAACCTACGCATTGTATCAAAACCTACCCTACTTATCAACACATCCCTGTATTAACCTAACCTACGTATCAACCTACTCTGCGTATCAACATACCCTACGTATCAACCTACCCTACGTATCAACCATATCAACCTACCCTACGTATCAACCATATCAACCTACCCTACGTATCAACCATATCAACCTACCCTACGTATCAACCATATCAACCTACCCTACGTATCAACCATATCAACCTACCCTACGTATCAACACATACCATACGTACCAACCTATCCTATGGATAAACACATCCCCGTACCAACCTACCCTACTAATCAACAAATCCCTGTATCATATCAACACCTACCCTACATAACAACGCCTACCCTACGTATCAACCTACCCTACGTATCAATAAATCCCTGTATCATATCAACACCTACCCTACGTATCAAACTCCCTTACGTATCAACTCCTCCAAAGTATCAACATACCCAAACCCGATCAGATACGTCTAGGCGTCACTCCATAAACTATCCACGACGCTCTACCTCAGTCCGGTACAGTTCCGTTCTACCACGACTTCTTCCACGTCCGCGCGTTTCGGGCTGTTCCTCGCTGCGGGCAAATTGTGTTTTTTTCACGATTGTGTTATATAGGATTACAGAGGCCCAGTGTTGCTGGTCGGAGCGACGCCATGCGTGTCAAATAGTCGTCGCCTTGATGTACCGTGTTACGCTCGATTTACACGGTCAGGTTTGGTCGTAGATTGTCCTATTTACATGACAATAGGTAAACAGGGTCACTGAACTTTAATACGCTTGACTTCTGTAATTACAATCTTAACGTTTGTTTTTTTTTAAACTGTAAATGAAAGGTTGGTATCAGTTATTTTATTCATTTATGTTTGGTTTAGACGTGGGAAGATGAGGATATAATAGAGATAGAAAAAAAATTTAGGTCTAAAAGTTCAAAGTTCAAGGTTATCCAGATTTTGTTCTACGACGTGTGAAAAACGCCTATCATTAAAAACCCTATGTAAGTACACAACCTATTAGCACACTATATACGTACACAACCTATTAACGCCCTAGATAAGTACGCAACCTATTAACACCCTATGTAAGCACACAACCTATGATCACCCTAAATAAATAAACACAACCTATTTACATACTATGAAAGCACACAACCTATTAGCACTTAATACACGCATACAACCATTTAGCACTCTATGTAAGCACACATCCACCAACCTAATACTACACAACATATTAGTTTATTAACACTCACACATGCACTGATATACTACCGCTGATGGTAGTTTTTAATGGGGTTTTTTTTTGGGGGGAGGGATATGTATATATATATATATATATATATATATATATATATATATATATATATATATATATATATATATATATATATATATATATATATATATATATATATATATATATATATATGGAAAAATCTTGTAACATTGAATGGTTTAATTAACCTATCGGGTGGGTATTTTAAAACACCTGCATGTCTTTGCAATAGGTAAACATTGCAATATCAAGCTAAGTTTAAATTTCCTTTAAAAATGTTTCCTTTTTGTCTAAACCAGGGGTCGGCAACCTTTTGAAGCGGAAGAGCCAAAAGTTACAATTTTCAAAATTTCCCTGGTTTTAAAGAGCCACTAACATTTTTTATTTCAAATATTTTATTTGTTTTGATTAAGATTATTAATATTTGAGCAAGGAGCTAAAGAGCCGCATCTTGATATCAAAAGAGCCGCATGCGGCTCGCGAGCCGCAGGTTGCCGACCCCTGGTCTAAACACGTCTAAAAATGTTTTTGTTTTAACTCAACCATGAGACATTAATAACACAGACATCGATAAACAAAAATTGTTAGTTATCGTTAAAAATGTACAGAAATTGTATTTCCAAGGAATCAATGCTATTGTACAGTTTAATAAAAAATAAAAATCCCTGGGTTCCATCTTTTATTATGTTGTCCTATATATATTTATAGCTTAGAAGCTTTGTAATAGACATACTACATTTAATAGCAATAAAATGCCGAATGAATTAACTTTAAGCAAAAGCCAAAAAACCTGTCTTAAATTCGTGTGACCAACATTTTGTCCTGCGATCCCGCGACTCTAAATCCGCGGTTGAGTTGCGGCCCCTTATTCCATATTTAAGGAGCTTTGTGTGTATAAGCTAGGTGAAAGGGAGATAACTATCTCGTCGAGTTCAAGAGGGGGGATAGAATTTATCCTTTTATGAATCAATTAGCATCAACATATTCAACTACAGAATTAAACTTTTCTTCGTTGGAATAATGCGTGAATCGTGTTATCAAAGAGAAGAAAATTCTTAAAAATTAATCGTCTTGAAAAAATAAAGCACCACTTTCTCGAGTTGTTTTTTATGTATGGGGGAGTTTGTTTTGTGATTGTTTAATGACTGTTTTGAAGCTGTGCCATTAACTTTAAAAGAAATTTAAAAAAAAAAATGTAAAACATCAGACAAGCTGGCAACATGCTGGTTTAGAGTTTGTGCAGTACGCCAGATTTTTTAAAAAGCTTTGATAGCACAAAAGTTGATAAGCGAATAGTGGCATGACTTGACTGTAGGTTTATTATGATGGCTGTCTTTAAAAAAAAAAATTTCAGACAGTTTGAGTGGGGTTACGTTAAAGAAGGCGAAGCTAAGGAGTTATCAGCAAATACGAAAATTAGCTGCGCGTAGCAATGTTTTCGTACAACCAGCGAATGTTTATGTTTCTAAGATGAAGTTTGACGAAACTAAGGACATTACAACATGCTATTTTCTGTTCTTCAATGCAGAAGGAAGATATATCTTAAAAGCTATTCTAATAATAACTTTTAATCTGATAAATAAAGTACACACACATGAGTAATTTTTTGTCTACACTACATGCCCAATTAGTATATGCTATGCCCGATTGGTATATGCTGAATTAGAAGTCAGCTTTTGGAACAGGTGTAGGATTAAGTAACTAGTACAAAGCGTATTGACTAAGCATATCCATAGTTAATCTCCATTCAAATAGCGGATTTTAGGGTAAGCGGTTGCTACAATTCCATTCGATTATGTTAGGTTAGCCTGTCGACCTACTGGGACATAGGCGGCTGACAAGAGCTTTCAATGCAACTCTGTCCTGGGCTAGTCTCTCCAGCTGTCCCCATGTGTATTCAATCTTCTTGGTCTCCAGATTTTATATGGTCGGCCTCTTTTCCTTTTGCCCTGCAGATCACAGTTGAGGGCCTGTCTTGTTAGTTTAGAAACGGACCAATCCATATCCGTTCGCTCTCAAATAAGGTGTAGTCTATTGTCAGAAGCTACAAATTAACGGGACGGCTGTAATTTGAAACCCCTAATTAAGGCGGAGGCAACAGCCAGAAGATCTCAATCAGGGGTAGGCTGCAGTTTTGTCGCAAGAATTTTAAACGTTCAAAAAATGTAGCCGAAGAACTAAAACAAGATATAAATAGAACTTGTGATATTTTCAATGGAGTCCTGATATCTTTAAACTTAATTTAAATCCGTTCCGGTTCTGACAACTTCGCCCCATGAGAACTTACCTCTAGGCTATTTACTTTGTGTGTATTCATGAACATGTTCTTTTACGGCCAATGCATATACAGAACAAGGTTCTTCCCTACATATTAGTGCTAAGTTATTACTGTTTCGAATTTCACTTCAAAATACCCGATGTATAATGATTATGTCGGCGGGGCGGACCACCACCTCGCCCAAACCTAGCTACGCCACTGGGAAAATATAACCCCTGCCAGACCCTACTCTACAACCACATTGCACGCCACTGGAGCGAGCAGTTTAAAAACTAATCACGCAGTCTCCGGGTAGTGTTCTTGGTGAAGGATTTTTTAAACACGTAGCAGTTGACGCAAACACCCCCGTACCCTCCCGGGGACACCTACAGAGTGGGCGTGCCCACCTGCCCCCGGGGGTATTGTTCGGGTAACTCTACACTGCCTTGGAAATCGCGCCCGGGGTCGGGTGCGATGCTAAAGGCGCCCCGCAGGAGACGAGAATACCGCCAATTTCTGATGTGGCTTCGCGAACAGTTTTTTATAATTCTGTTTTATAAGAAAATGTAACATTGGCTTTTGTGTGCGGGCTCTTAAAAAATTACTGGTGTTTAAAAATAAGAGCAGTTTATAAGAAAAAAATACATCCTTGTAACGTGTTTTTTTTTCTCCTTTATGCTTTAGGGTCTATTTATCATGTAGCTAGGATAAGGAATAGGTTTAGGTTAATGCAATCGTCGATTTCTTCCAACACAAGAATAATATATCAACGTGTTGTTGGCTATATAAGCCCCGATTTCAACCGGCTTTTTTTTATTTGCTTCCATAGCCTTTGTCCACAACAAAAACTACAAGGCAGCAGTTGTTTGATTTTGGAGTTGTCTCTCCTAGGCGGGTTGTTGTCCCTAGCCATCGAGCCTCATCTGCCCGGTGGTTCAAACTCGGGACGTTACGGTTTAGTATGTCTGTTTCAACTTTAGTTTTCCTATTATCAACGCTTCGATTTACGTATGCTCCACTTTACGAACCAGCCGTGCTATAAACGGCAGGCGGAGACAGACAGTGCTTCTTCCAGACTTTTTTCTCCGGGGGGGGGGGGGGGGGGGCACTTGAAATTTTTGGGTGGGGGGGGGGCGGTAGACTTTCTTCGGGGGGGGGGGGGCGGGGGGCGGACACTGTTAAAAGTAAACAATTTTCGGGGGAGCTTTGCCCCCCCCCCCCCCTCCCCCCCCCCCCCCCCGAAGAGATGCCTGGAAGAAACTCTGGAGACAGAACAGAGGTCATGACCTACAGGCTACCTATAGTCTAGAATACGTGTAGGCTTAGACTTGCGATATTTTTAGAGATAACCAACCTATCTACACATTTAACGGAAACGTCCATACAGGCACTATAAACATGTCGAGTCAACTTTGTCTCATAGCAACACAGAAACCAACGCCAAGTGTCGCCAACATTATATGGCCAACATTATATGGCCAGAGGTCATAAAGATGGCCAGATAGGACCCAGGGGTCGGGCCAAGTGTGTGGTCCGGCTAGACGCGCTAACAAAGACTAGCCAGAGGGTAGTGTCTAAACGCTGTTCGGACCTCACCTGAGATCGCATGTCCGAATTGAAATTAAGATTTTTATCAGCTTTAAAAATGTCTTTGTTGTGAGTGGATAAAGAGGTTTTATTTCTAACTCTTGGTCAACTATGAAGTATAAATAGCATACCAAATATCAAAATTATATATGGTAGACCAAATATAAAATATATGTACAACCAATTATGAAATATCGATTAGACTAATGGGTCCTCCATAAATCACATCACGCTTTATTTTGACGATTTTTACCTCCTCCCCCTCCCCTCCGTCAAACATCGTCACAAAAAGCCAACCCCCCCCCCCCCACCATAAAATGACGTCCATCTCAGCCTACAACCCCCCCCCCCCCACACACACACAAAATTGCAGTTGATTTTTCCTTAAAATGCGATATTTTTTTCCAAAATCTTGTGTGAACTCTATCAACAGAAAGCATTTTAACCAATTTCTATTACAATTGATTAAAACAGTTTTCTAAAACGCGAAATAACAGCTAAAATTCGTTTTCTAACATTGCTTTTTTATAATGCAAAAGTGTGACGTCACACCATCTGACCCCCATCCTCCCCCTCATCAAACGCCGTCACAAAATTAATGACCCCCCCCCCTCTACCTTCTTACGAGTATGAAGTCATTTATGGACGACCCCTAAGTGTGAATATGGATGTTTAACAAAGTATTGAATATGTATGATAAAGGAATTATATGGATGTTATGCCTAACAAGAAACATACAGGCCTATGCTAGAGAAAGTATGGTCAACTAGTTGATCAAGTTAATTAAGAAGCTACAGTTGTTTTGGACACCACTGCTATAAATGAAAAACTAGAGACGTAATCATGTTATTTTGTAAGGTTTACAAGTATGCACCTCAATAAGCAAACTTCATACTTGAGTTTAGTACAACTTAATAATGTTATTACCGAATACTTTTAGACCTATGTCCTTCTTATTAGGATGCATTGATTTATAATCAGATCATGACTGGAATTATAGCAATTATAGCTTGTCCGATTTAGGGTGACTCACAATTGTTACACTACATATAACCCATTGTATGGCTAGTGAATCAACAAACACACGAGAGAACAACATATTATATGGTGTATGTATTGCCTTACTTGGTCAATATACACACGCATACAACCTTCCCACCATAAATACAGGCTGAACTAGTATATGCATAACCGAGAGAAAAGTCTATGCGTTGTAGGTATTGACTAACTTGCTCTTTACATATGTGTATGCAACATACACATATATACATTTAGAATAAACTGTTCAACACATGAACAATAGAATAATATATACGTTGTAGGTATTGACCAACGTGGTCTAAACATGCATGAATACGACCTACACATCCTACATATAGACTGAACTAGTCGATAAATAAACAATAGAACAACATATACGTTGTAGGTATTGACAAACTTGCTCTATACATGTGTGCATACAATCTACACACATATACATATAGACTGAACTGTTCAATATATAAACAATAGAACAACATATACGTTGTGGGTATTAACTAACTAGGTCTAAACATACATGAATACGACCTACACATCATACATATAGACAAACATATACGTTGTAGGTATTGACAAAGTTGGTCGATACATACATGCATACAACATACACACTATAAATATAGACTGAACTAGTCGATACATAAGCAATTGAACAACATATACGTTTTACGTATGGACAAAGTTGGTCAATAGGTACATGCATACATGATACACACTACAAGTATAGACTGAACTCGTTATTACGTTCACTAGAAACCTTAGTACTGCCGGATAACGATTGCTTAAACCCATAACTGACCCCAGACGTACCCATGTCCTAAATATTACACAAACTCCATTAGCAGTGGGGATAGGGAGGGGGGGGGGCTCGAGATTTGTCCTTATCTTTAACATAACCACACACCAAAAAAAAAACATTACTCAATGATTTACTAGATACATATACAAATATACATATTTCACTTCCGATGTAAAAAAAAAGAGGACACAACATTAAAAAAAAAAAAAAAAAAAAAAAAAAAATCCCACCTAATAGGGATACGCCCTACCCCCGCCCCTTATTAATATTTAAAAAAAAAACAACCCGAAAAAGGCTGAAACCTATCAGATGACACTGAATGGTATACAACCGGCTAAACTTTGCATTACATGCGACAACCTACAGCAAACTGACAAACCCATCTACACGATATCTTTCCGGATAACATTACACAGTGGAGCAAAAAATACCACCCCAAAACCCACCAGCAACCCGGGATTAGCCAGACCACAAACAACAATTAATCAATCGGCTGAAAAGATAAACATTAGTGTACGAACCAAATGAGCGGAAGTCGTAGTCCCTCGGCAAACAGCTGATAGCAAGGGGGCATAAATCTTTCAGGCGCTGCTACACAAGTTGTAAACACAAGGGAGGCAACACCAAGCAACGTTATCAAAGTTATGGTTTTTACACTCTCCGGGTTGATCTTGCTGTTTTACAATGGTAAGTACGGCTTCGATTGGTAATATATTTTCTCTAAATTACACTTAAAGCTACAGATTAATTCTAGACTTCACACTTTTTTTTTTCTTACAGATTGCACTAATACTAGACACTATCGTAGTGAAATCACTGTTCCGAGTTTTACGTGCGTGCTAAATAACCTAACCACACCTAACTACTAGAGTCTTGAGCGAGAGTGAAAATATATACTAAAAGTCACGTGGTTTTTATAATTAGACGCACGCGGTTTACCTAGATCATGTGACATAGCAGCTTGCTGACTTTGATTGGCTGAGACGACAGGTCTAGACTTTGAGTGTTATTAGCGGTGAAGGTATCGAGGCGGTTCAGACGCCGCAAAAACCAATTGACTTTTTTTTCTTCTTTCCTTTCTCGGTTTCTTTTGTGCGACATCAAAGACAACAAGACGATGGCGATCTCAAGCCCGTCTTATCAAGCCAAGGAAACCGGACTCAAAGAAAGACAACTCCAAATTACCGCCGTGTTTCTCAAGGGCCTTGTAATGATAGTGAAGATAGCTAACTCTATCGTACTATTGTTATCTCCCCTTGACCAGCGCTGTTTTGTTGCGTCCTCTTGACCGTACGCGGGTTTTTTTTTGGTGAGGGGAGAGAATGGTTCAAGGAATAGCCAGAAATTATCCCCCGCGTAACTTGTATGGGATTCTCGTCGTAGGTCGGTGATCTCGTGTTCCAGCGATAATCCTCGAACAATCACGAGAGGGGAAAGCAGTAGGGACGCAGTGATTGATGGGGCGGAAGGGTAAGTGTGAAAACAGCCCGAGGGAGGATCAGATCTACTTTCATGCATGGGTATTTATGGTGGGGTGAGGAGGGGGGGGGGGGGGGTAAGGGGAATATAAGAGGAGATGGATATTTTGATAAAGCAAACAAAAAGGTCGACTAAACGAAAGATTTTTGTATAAGGTTGTGTGCTGGTTGAAGATAGGCTAGAATATTTATACACTTTTTCTTCTCAATCTAACGTGTGGTCATTGTTTTTATGCTGTGACAATTGAGAACACAGAGCGAAAATATCCACATTTCGACTGTTGGTCTTCATCGAAAACAATCGTTAGGGATATAGCAATTTCTAAAATGTACATAGATGTATTTCATTTTTTAAATTTATGTTAAAATTTAAAAAAAAAGTAAAATTAAGGATTGCTTTAGATTTAATCAAAGTTTAATAACTCAAAAAGTTTTGATTTATTTTTATTTCAACCATTATCAGTCAGTCACAAAACTACAATCAAAATCTTAGAATTTTTTAAGGAAAAACTTCAATAGAAAATATTTAAGAATACATCAGCTTTTTCTTCTACGTTCTTAATTGTAAAGATGAACGGAATACCAACACAATAAAATACTACCAGTCCGCCTGTTATGCGCCATAAAGGCCGCTGACTCAGATTTAAGGCTTTTTGGATTTGCTTCCATAATCTTCTATAAACGAACTATAAGGCAACAGTTGTTAGATTTTGGCACTGGCCCCAGCTACCGAGCCTCATCTACCCGAGGGTTCTAACCTGGGACTTTTCGTTTTGCAACCATAAGCTTTACCGGTCTGACCACACCGACCCTATACATTGGCTTATTCATGACCTGGTATAAAACCAAAACATCTAACCCTCAACCAAAATCACAATGCCAAATGAAGAGTTCATTCAGAATGCAATAAATACCGTATTATCCGAAAACCTTAGATATTTAGTTAGCTGGCAGGGCGGTATAGTTCCGTTCAATTGATGCATAAATATTTTTCTACCATTTACTGCGGGCTACTCGCTGTTTGCACAGTAGGGCTTTATACGACTGCCTTAGGTCAACTCGAAACTCTTGTAGATTGAAAGGGACAAGGGCAGCTAGAGTTGAAGGGGCGATTTCTGGGATTTGATGGGTAGATTTCTTATGGTTCGTAGAGTTGATGGGTAGATTTCTTATGGTACGTAGAGTTGATGGGTAGATTTCTTATGGTACGTAGAGTTGATGGGTAGATTTCTTATGGTACGTAGAGTTGATGGGTAGATTTCTTATGGTACGTAGAGTTGATGGGTAGATTTCTTATGGTACGTAGAGTTGATGGGTAGATTTCTTATGGTACGTAGAGTTGATGGGTAGATTTCTTATGGTACGTAGAGTTGATGGGTAGATTTCTTATGGTACGTAGAGTTGATGGGTAGATTTCTTATGGTACGTAGAGTTGATGGGTAGATTTCTTATGGTACGTAGAGTTGATGGGTAGATTTCTTATGGTACGTAGAGTTGATGGGTAGATTTCTTATGGTACGTAGAGTTGATGGGTAGATTTCTTATGGTACGTAGAGTTGATGGGTAGATTTCTTATGGTACGTAGAGTTGATGGGTAGATTTCTTATGGTACGTAGAGTTGATGGGTAGATTTCTTATAGTACGTAGTGTTGATGGGTAGATTTCTTATGGTACGTAGAGTTGATGGGTAGATTTCTTATGGTACGTAGAGTTGATGGGTAGATTTCGTATCGTACGTACAGTTGATGGGTAGGTTTCGGAAATTTAGGGTAAGTAAATTTGAGGGGAGGTATCTTAAGGTACGTAGAGTTAATGGGTAGGTTTCTGAAATTTAGAGTTGAAGGGTAGGTGTCAACGTAATGTTAATAGGTAGATTTCTGAAATTTATGGTAGGTAGAATTGAATTGAAGAGTAAGTTTTAGAAGATACGTAGTGCTGATGTGTAGGTTTTTTTAAAGTTTAGGGTTCGTAGGGTTTAAAAGGAATGTTTATATAAAGCTTAGGAAAGGTTTCTGATGCAAAACGCAATCTTATTTCAAACACTCGCGCTCTTATGGTCTGGTCAGAGTTTCTTCCAGGCATCTCTCCCCCTCCCGAACGAAATGGAATTTATATAGAAAAAAAAATACTTTTACCAGTGTCCGCCCCCCCCCCCTGAAAATATCAAGTGCCTCCCCCTGCTTATGGTTGTATGTTAAGTTTGTCAGAGACTGCCCACACTACCCAGTCTATTAAGTCCGTCTTCTTTGGTATACGAGTGTTAGTCAAGCAGACTGGCACATGTTAAAAATTGAGCATTTCTTGCACCCGATTCACCAGCCACTAGACACAGCTTCAACCACATATTTCATAGCAGTCATGTATTCTTCTGTTGCCTACAACAGTTACCCCATTACAGTCTCTTGCCTACAACAGTTACCCCATTACAGTCCCTTGCCTACAACAGTTACCCCATTACAGTCTCTTGCCTACAACAGTTACCCTATTACAGTCCCTTGCCTACAACAGTTACCCCATTACAGTCTCTTGCCTACAACAGTAACCCCATTACAGTCTCTTGCCTACAACAGTTACCCCATTACAGTCTCTTGCCTACAACAGTTACCCCATTACAGTCTCTTGCCTACAACAGTTACCCCATTACAGTCTCTTGTCTACAACAGTTACCCCATTACAGTCTCTTGCCTACAACAGTTACCCCATTACAGTCTCTTGCCTACAACAGTTACCCCATTACAGTCTCTTGCCTACAACAGTTACCCCATTACAGTCTCTTGTCCACAGTAGTTTGTCTACGAAGGCTTTTCTAAGCTACTCCATTACATTCTGATGTCCATAATAGATCGTCGCCGTATGCTAATTTCTAATTTATTCCATTACAGTCTTATTGCATAGTAGTTCGTCGGCGTAGGCTAATCTGTAACAAAATCACCAATTTGTACGAGTTGAAAAAAAAAGATTGTATCGAATCTGTGTGTCGTCCTTCAGTTGTGTCGGTAACACAGTTTTATAAATAGTGATGTTAGATGACCTTTTCACGACAGCAACAATGGTGTAAAGCCGTTACGTGACCTTTAACATAACTAGCGATGATGTAAAGGGAAGGAGATAAAAGGTAAAGAAAAAAGTTGTCTTTCCATCTACGGGGTGATAGGAGTAACGTGGGTATGTTATATGGAACAATGTGTGTAGGATATTGTGGATTTAGGATATTATGGATGTAGGATATTGTCGATGTAGGATATTGTGGATGTAGGATATTGTGGGGAGTGTAATGCCCTGTTTTCACAAGAGCAATGTATGTAGGATATTGTGGATGTAGGATATTGTGAAGGGTGGAATACCCTGTTTTTAATAGAACACCCCACAATTTATTGCTAGTTTAAAAATCTGGAACCAAAGAGTTGGATTCGAAGTATAAAACATACGCATGAGTTTCTCTTCAATATGTAACACCCCCACCCCCACGCTACAATTATCCGAAATTGATTAATTGTATCATCATTATTAGCGCTTAACGATGTGGTAAGATTATATATGTACTAGCTGCATCCCGTGCTCCGCCACGGTAAATCTTTTTTAAATGTGCCAACTTTGGAACAGAACAAAAATAAACACAACACAAACGAACGCAAAAAAAAAACACAAACGAAAAAACAAACCGAAAGATAGAATAATAATAAATAATATACAATAAATAATAGGCAATATTTAAAACATCCGTGTTTACCTACCATATTTCACTTTATCAATTCACGAATTTTTTTTCCAGTAGGCCTACTTTAAATTTTAAAAAATTACAATAGAGTTTTATAACTAAAAACATTGCGCACCCAATGAACGTGATGACGCGCCTATAATGGTGCGGAATAGTTGATTAAAAATTAGAAGTAGTAAACAGTACATTCAGTGAATAAAATAAATAAAAGTTTGCCTTTTATTAATCCATGCTAATTATAATTTTCTAACAATAATTTCCTCTTCCACATCTGCACAATTTGCATTCACATTTTGCTAATTATATTATTCCCACAATTATTCCGTCTTGCAATTTTGCATTCACATTTTTAGCGTGAGTTCAATTTATTTTTAAATTACCTCCTTTGGCAAAATTACTAAACAGTTTAGTTATGCAAAAAAGTAAAAACAGTGGCAATTATAAAATAGCTCTATGCCGTTATATAAACAAACCCTACTCTAATACTTATAATAAGACACTGCGGTGCACTGAAAAGCACAGTATGGTGCGATGTTTACTTTTATGGTTTCAAAATCTATAGCGATGACAGAAGGACTGACACACGCTCAGCCCGCTTATATTATAGACGAGAAAAATGGCCCGTTGAGGAAGGATACACCGGGCGCTAGGTTGATAGTGCTGTCTCTTTTCTCTAAACTAAAACCAACCCACCCCCCACACACCACCCCCACTCCCCCACCCCACACACCACCCCCCACCCCCCACACACACCACCCCCTCCACACACCGCCCCCCCACCCCTCCACCCCCCCCCCCCTCTCCACCCCCACCCCCCAAAAAAAACATGTCTACCGTCCAATTCAACGAAATATAATTATATACTTTTTCCAGTGTCCGCCCCCTCCCAGAAAATTCTACCCCCGCCCCCGAAAATTTCAATTACCCCCACCCCTCTCCGGGGAGGAAAAACTCTGAAAGAAACACTGAAACCAACCCAACCCCACCCCCCACCCCCACACCCCCCACCCCCCCCCCCACCCCTCCACCCCCCCCCCCCAAAAAAAAAAACAACATGTCTACCGTCCCATTGCAAGAAAACCACTTTCAAGATTAGACACATTAATTAGGCGGTAATTTTATTATAGAGTATCGATGAGGAAATTTCTTTTGAGTTGGGGAGGGGGGGGGGGGGCTCAGACGTTCTTACGCGGGGGTGGGGCTTCGCCCCTACCCGAAGAATTGTATGAAAGAAACTCTTCACGCAAACCACTTAGATTAGACCAAATTGCCTTTGTATTGAATATCGATAATCAATGACGTCATATCAATGTGTGCACTATCCGGCTTGAGATTATTTTCTACTCTGTGCGCTAAATGTGTCGACGTCATACTTCGTTTTTCGAATTACTGTGCATGTTTTTATTTTCCTTGTGTTTTCTCTAGAGCGTTCTTGTCAGACAGATAGATAGATAGATAGATAGATAGATAGATAGATAGATAGATAGATAGATAGATAGATAGATAGATAGATAGATAGATAGATAGATAGATAGATAGATAGATAGATAGATAGATAGATAGATAGATAGATAGATAGATAGATAGATAGATAGATAGATAGATAGATAGATAGATAGATAGATAGATAGATAGATAGATAGATAGATAGATAGATAGATAGATAGATAGATAGATAGATAGATAGATAGATAGATAGATAGATAGATAGACAGCGAAACTATTATTATAGATGTGTATATAAATTAAGCTGAACAAAATCATAATTCTTGTGTCTTTCTCAGATTTTGAATAATAATTCTCAGTTTTGTCAAATCATAATACAAATTTAAAATAAAATAAAGGAGCTTACAGTGTGAAATCTTACAGCTTAAAATGTAACCCTACAGTTTTACAGTTTCTTTCACATCGGCAAATAAGTTGCTGTGTTTAAAAAAAGATCAAAGCACAACTATCAGACACGCACATAAAGAAGTATTTTGTCAGCTAAGGCCGATAAACCATCTACTGTCTATGTGGATTTAATTGAAAATTCACTACGCGAAACGCATAGCATAAAAAAAAACAAAATTCTTATGAATCTACATTTTCGCGATACACGGGACCGCAATTCGCGATGACTAAACAAACATCACGTTGGAGGTAGGAACGCGATGTGCATTCATTCATTCATACACTGATCCAATCACAGAGGCCATCTTTAAAAAAGGTAAACGTAAAACTAAATGCATTTCAAAATCCCGAACAGGGTAATATGATCTGACGTAACTCCCACAACAACGAGTAAAAAGAATCTAGTTAAGACCGTGGAAAGAAAAACAAGATTTTCCAGATTCTTATGGTGCGTAAAAATATTTTTCCCCCATAACGATGAGTGATTGTAGGGAGCTTTCCTTTGGGCCGTGGTCTATTCATGCGTTGCGCTCTTGTTAATCCATCCAAAGCCTTACACTTCTTGGAGAAAAGAAAATAAACAAACCCTCCGATTCTGACTACCTCTCTTCCACTTTTTGCGGTATCACCTGTAAGATCAAAGCGAGGCTAGTACAATGCATCATTAAGCCATCGCTTGAAACACTACATGACTCTCCACCCCTTCGTCCCTTCACCCCTTCAAGCGTGAGTGTTATCCTGTTTTGGGGAATATCCGAAACGCAACACTACAAGCCAAGCGCGGATTAATACATTTTGAAAGAGAAACGGGATTTCCCGGTTCGGTGCGAACAATGCGACGTAATTAGATGGGGGAGAGTGAATTAAGTGCTTGAGAGCTCAAGAAAAGAGAAGTCAACTTTTTTTTTTGGCGTCCGGCAATACGTCCGAATTGTCTAGAAATCCTCTGACTTTCTTCAGGCTTTCAAGGATCAATATAAAATTAAAAAAAAAAAAAAAAAGGAAAGCGCATCTTCGGTGAGATGTAGTGAAAAAAAAAGGAATGATGCAGTGTTAAAAGAGTAGGTTATTTTCAAAAAGTGTCTAGGGGTCACTTTAAAAAAAGGGTATCTAGCGTATTTGTGGTCACTTTCTTAAAGTGGTTAGAGTATTTGTGGTCAGTTTCAAAAAGTGTCGTATTTGTGGTCACTTTCAAAAAGTGGTTAGCGTATTTGTGGTCACTTTCATAAAGTGTCTAGCGTATTAGTGGTCACTTTGAAAAAGTGCCGTATTTGTGGTCACCGAAAAAGTGGCTAGCCCATAGTGAAGTCACTAAAAAAAGTGGTTAGCACGTAGCGAGGTCACTCAAAAATGGCTAGCCTGGCCACTTTCAAAATGGTCACTCAAAAAGTGACCAGCTTAGTTGAAGAGATAGAGGGGAGGGGGAGGGACACTTCACTTCAAAGCCGCGGACATCTTCAATTCTAACTTGGCGACAGGACTGATGTAGTCGTAATCCTCTGCCCCCCGGGCGCATACTAACCCCCCACCCCCACCCCCCAACTTTCACCTGGTCAGCGCTACAAAGAACGGTCAGGTTGAAAGGGTCAGATGAAGTAGAAAGGGACCGCAACACAGCAGTAATTCACTGTGATTGTGATAAATGAAGTTGTAAACGACTTACCGAAAATCGCCGGAAAGCCATCACCACATTGCCGCTGGTACGTTAAGAGCCATTAAATTAGTTTTAGATCAATGGATGTAAAAAAAAAGGTCCCGCCGTCTTTTTGTTAGGTAATAGTAATAGTCAGACAATGAAATCAGTCGTTGTATGGAAAAAAAATTCAACTGGCGCGCGTTACGATAGCAGGGGGTAGCATTTAGACTGGGGACGGGGAGGGGGAGTCTTTAAAGTTTGGACGGTCAAGGTAGGGGTAGCCTTTAGACTGGTCGGTCACAAGCAGCGGTATGGTGTCTATCAATGGTCTAAATGACGAGCGTGTGGTTACAGGCAGTGTTCCCTCTAAGCTGCGCGGCCGCGCAGTAGTTTTGAAGCTGCCGCACAGTCATTTTGTAAAATACATGTATCCTTGTATAAGACTTTTAGAACACCGCGCACACAAAATACACGTTGCACACTAACTTTTTTCCCTTAGAGGGAACATTGGTTACAGGTGGGTTTGGGGGTGGGGGGGTGGGGGTGGGATGGCCATGTATCTTAAGGATGTGCACACGTTGTATACAACGGAGTAGAAAATGGGACAGGAGCAATGTTCCCTCTAAGCTGCGCTGTTGCGCGGCCGCGCAGTAGTTTTGAGCTTGCCGCGCAGTGATTTTATAAAATAATTAATACCCTTATATAAAACTTGTAGAACATCGCGCACAGAAAATACATTTTGCACACTAGCTTTTACCCCCTTAGAGTAAACAATGGACAGGAATCGACAAGGACACAGAATCGTGAGGTACTAGTGTCATATACAGCGCTTTAAACTAGCTTTTCCTTACCACTTTAATTTTTGTCTATGTTAGGTCCGGGGTTTCTTTCAGATATTCTTGTCCGGTAGGAGGGGGTGGAGAGTGTACCTTCAAGTCTCCGAGAGGGGGGGGGGGGGTCTACCAGAAAGTCTCGAGTTCAAATCCGGGTTCAAGTCAGTTGAACGTCCCTGAGTTCACCCAGCTCTGATGGGTACCTAAGCAAAGTAAAGCGGCTGGGCATAATGTTGACCATACTATCAATTTAAATGCCGATGTTACAGAAACAAGTTAACTCTATTTCACTTGCCCCATAGACAGTCAGGTTCGAAAAGGGAACAACGTTGTTTTCACACATTATACACCACCATAATAGTCGTATTATACAGCACCATAATACGACTTTTAGCACAAATTTCATCCCATATAACATTATATTCCTATAAACCACTACAAATATACCACTATATAACCATGCAACATACAAAACACTACAAAAAGGGTAAACCTACCCTAACCCCCTTCATGTTATATAATATACACACAATATATCATATTCCCACAACCATAACTATACCAGATATAACACGCTATAACACAATCCTAAACCTACCGTAACCCTTTCTTGTTATATAATACACACTCGACCTCTTTAATTTTTTATCTTAAGTACTTATCAAACAATAAAACGTATATTTTATTGTCTATACAAGCAAAGGAATTTAATCTCAATCTACGTCTATTTCCCAGAACAATGAACCCAACTTTTATGGGACTTCCCGATCAAGAGACGCCAAGCATTGGGCAGCAGGTGTATTTTGGAAGACCGTGTAAAAAAACCTATTCTAGCATCCTTTTCCTCCAACCCTACACGCAAACAAAGCCAGTATTTTTTTAAAGTGTGAACCAATGTGTTATCTTCACGGCTGATCTTAGAGTCGGCGAGCGGTGGTATTATTTCCGTACGGAAGGGGGTTCCTAATTTTCATAATGGCGTGCGTGAGATGGGCGGGGTTCATTTGCATAATGGTGGGCTGATATGCCTTGGGTTTGTTTTTTTTAAATTGTTATAACGGTGTGTGACCTTGTAAGGACATTGACACGCTGGTGACTCCAAAACACATGTTGACTGGGGGGGGGGGGGGGTGAAGAGAGAAGCAATGGAACACGGTATAGTGTGTTTAGACTAAAGGTGTCGTTTTTATTTGGGGGGGGGGGGGGGGGATTTGAAGGTCTTGGGTTGAAACCCTGTTGAAGAAACTGTCATATATGTCTTCATGAGACATGAGGGCCCGTTTCTTCAAGAGATATGTGTGTCCGTTAGATCTATGTTTAGACGTCTACATGACCCGTTATATATATATATATATATATATATATATATATATATATATATATATATATATATATATATATATATATATATATATATATAAATATATAAATATATATATATATATATATATATATATATATATATATATATATATATATATATATATATATATATATATATATATATGCCTCTATCTGTGAGATGTGACCCTGTCTTTATGAGACCTGTATACATTTTTAGCGCAATTTCCATTCTGGAGAATTGCGTTTATTAACTCGTCATTTCTGGGAATGGATGGATGGATGAATGTGTGTCCGGGCTTTAAGTCGTATCTCCTCCTTAACGAAGCAATATCGATGACTAGTTCTAAAAGCAATTATGTTAAGTAAGTTAGGAGAATGAGCATAGGCCATAAAAATTCCGGGTTTCTTTCATGTATTTCCCGGAAAAGCCAAAAAACCTCGAAAAAATTCAGTTTTTGGCCCATATCTCGGCAACCAGACCACTTAGCGACTTGAAACATGTACCAATCGATTCCTGCCATAATTTAGAACAATATTGCCGAAGAAAGTTTTCAAAAATATCCTCTCGTTCGGTCACAAATTTTAAAATTACATAAACACCTACAAACCGATCTTTCTTCTAGCTTGAACGCACCCCATCATTATACGTCAGAGCTATTTTTAGATAACATAAGGAAATTGCGCATAAATGTCACTAGACTTTTTTAATTAACTTGTTTTCTTACGGCTAGGTAAGGTAGTAAACATGTTTATATGAAATAAAATCACAGAAAATTTCAAAAAGGAAGGGACGATTCACTGAAAAGGAAATCGCTTCACTTGGCCGATTTGTAATACCCCTCCTTTCCCTACTGAACTTGACAGGGTTTTCAGATCACAATACAAAGATGGTTTAAATCGAATATAGACATCGAATAGTAAGAACAAAACACGGGTTAAGTCGATACGCATAAAGGGGTTGGTAGAGGGTTGGTAGAGGGGTTGGTAGAGGGGTTGGTAGAGGGATTGGTAGGGTGGTTGATAGAGGGGTTGATAGAGGGGTTGGTAGGGTGGTTGATAGAGGGATTATTAGAGGGGTTGATAGAGGGGTTGATGGGTTGGCAGAGGGGTTGATAGAGGGGTTGGTAAAGGGTTTAATAGAGAGTTTAATAGAGGGTTGAGAGAGGGGTTGATAGAGAGGTTGGTAGACGGGTTGGTACAGGGGTTAATAGAGGGGTTGATAGAGGGTAGAGGGGTTAATAGAAGGTTCAATCGAGGGTTGATAGATGAGAGGGGTTGGTACACGGGTTGGTATAGGGGCTGATAGCCCTCTATAGTTAGCGGAGCCTGCAATATTTGGCGCAGGTGATCTCACTGTTGTTTACGACAGGAAGGCAACTTTTTTTTTTAATTCTATTAAAAGTTATACATTGTATGTTAATTAATAATTAATCATTTTTTTAATAGAAAAAAAAGGTATACATTGCATGTTAATCCCGAGAGTAAAAATAAATATTGTCTAGAATAATTAATAATATACAAAACAAGTTCGTCTTCGGGAGCTAAAATTACCCCCCTCCATCCAACACACACATCAAAACTCCGGATATCCAGCCAGGAGGCAATATTGTGCGTGTGCTAAATTGACCTTAGCTGCACCAAGCTATATAAAAAATTGCGATGTCTTCTGAAAACACCTGATTTTGTTATACGGCTTCAGATGATGCACCAAGCTATATAAAAATTGCGATATCTTCTGAAAACACCTGATATTGTAATACGGCTTTAGATTATTCAACCCAATTTGACGGACACTTGAGGATGTGATTCTGGCTTTGACAACTTTTTTCAGACGAGATTAACCCCACTGTGCGCGTTATTAAACCGCCGGATTAACGGATTAACAGATGTGCTGAGCTGGCATTCCATTCATGCAAATTAAAAAAAAATGTTTACTTTTAATACAACAAAAAATCATCAAAATTAAAGTAAATTATTTGACGGGATAAATAATTGTGTTGAATAGATACAAATGAGAGACCAAGATTCTGTTCCACCCCCCCCCCCCGCCCCCCCCCCCCCCCCCCGCCATTCAATTTCAGGTTTTACAAAGCTCGCGAAGGAATACATTTAAATATGTAAATATTGAATAAACATCAGGTAGATGGCCTGCATGGGGGGGGGGGGGGGAGATACAGTGGTGACGTGACAAGTGACAGGTTATATAATATGTATACGTCACAGTGATGTAGCATACGAGAACCACAGCGGTGCCATTATATAAATATACATTAAGAAACTTATATCGGAAACGGTACATTGTACTTCCAAAACATATCTGTATGCCATATTATTATTATTATTTATTGATTTTTTTTTAAATCCACCTTATGAAAAAAGAGACGAATGGTTATAGTGTTAACCACACTATCCCCCTGTCAATTAAAACAGATAAAATCTACTTCGTCTGCTTCGTATGTTCTGGGCATGAGCGAGAAAAAACTACGATAAAAATATTTTGGTAGGGGGTATTTTAATGCAAACTCAAAATAAGAGAATTTAACACTTAACGATTTATTCAGCAACGGAAACGGAAGGGGAAACACGGTAAGTCAGTGTATAGTGGTATCCTCATGATAAGTTATCGATAACAGGTAGTTATGATAACCTGAAGAGGTTTGTACTCCGCTGGGGCTCAGTGTTTTGACGCTTGACACGGGAGTCACGTGGGGGAGGTGATACGGTAGCCCGGTAAACCCAAAGAGGGCGACACTCTGGGCTTGGTGATCGTGGAGAAGGGGATTAGGGGCTTTTCGCACCGCACTTTACCCAGGTGGTCTTAAGTTGTTGTACTCGGGGAAACGGGTTCACTCCAGAATTTGCCGTGGTAGAGAGGATAAAGTTTCAAGTACATTACATATACTTCGGGTTCAAAACCAAGGAATATATTTTTTTAAAAGAGGAGCATCTCTTACTAAATGTTAAAGTAAAGTTCCCTCGGGTCTATAGGGCAAGTGAAGTAGAGTTCACCTGTTTCTGTGACCTCTGCATATGAAGAGATAGTGTAGTCAACACTATACCCAGCCGCCTTTACTTTCCCTAACGTGAGTTAGGTACCCATCAGAGTTGGGAGGACTCAGGGACGGTTTACTGACTTGAAACCGGATTCGAACTCGAGACTGACGGGTCAGCAAAAAAAATATATTTTATTTATTACATTAAAATTCCCAGTTCCCAGTAACCTATTACCGATCTAGTTTTATTTTTTTCTTTAACAACCAGTAACCCATACATTACAAATGTAGCCTATTGTAGCCCGCCGAGTAGGAACCCGACTGTCTTTTGATCTGTATGATACCACGGTTGACGAGTGCCTATGCAAGGGCAACAGAAAACTGAGTGCAGTTTTCATAGCTGCTATTATTTGTTCCAAGGTTTTTCCTCTTTAAATACAAATAACTATTAAAAATACCGTTTTCAACCCAAGACCACACAGCTAGTTACACTCTATCTAGCATGCCTCAAAAGACTGTTAAATCAAGAAATAAATAGTAAACGCAAATACTTATTTAGGATTTATGGCTGTGAAACATGCTAGGTAGAGTTCAATTAGTTCTGTGGTCTCGGTGTATGAAAAGATTGAAAACGACCAGTACAGTTTTAATGGTTGTTATTTTTTAGTTATAGGGGAGAAGTTAATGGTACGGAAAAGGTTGAGAGAATTAATGAGTGTACCTGTTAAGAAGAGGCGCTTTTGTTGGTTTTGATAGAAGAGGGTTTAATTGTCTGTACATTTTCGTGTAGGTTACAAAAAGTACTAAACGTTAGTTCATTTGGATTCGAAGTTTTGTAAATGTTGCAATGCCTTACCCAGAAAAAATATAGACAACCTATACACCTTAGTATAGAGCCAACAGGGGCCGTAAAACCTAAACCTAACACAAGGTTAAAAACTGTAATTTTATTTAACTCCCGCAAGCAAGACGACCCTCGTGTTATATGCACACATAAGCACATTACATACTAACATACATATACCAAATATAAATGCATCATCACAATACCCATATACATCGATAAAAACCATATTGCACACTCTATACACATCCAAACAATTCACACCTATACACCCTGAATACACACCTACACTCCTAATACACACCCCACACACACACCTACACACCTAATACACACCCCACACACACACCTACACCCCTAATACACACCCCACACACACCTACACGCCTAATACACACCGCCACACACACCTACACTCCAAATACACACTCCATACACGCCCACACACACACACCTATACCACAAATGCACACTCCATACACACACCTACACCCCTAATACACACCCCATACACGCCCATACACACACCTACACCCCAAATACACACTATACACGCCTAATACACACCCCGTATACGCCCATACCCACCCCATACACACACGTACACCCCTAATACATACTCCATAGACCTCCACCAACTTCTGATAGAAACTACACCACCCTTTCCGCCCCCCCTCATAAATCCCCGGAGTAAAAGATAAATGGTACACAAAGCGGGTAGTTTGTACTAATCATGTGTACAGCTACAAGTCGCTAATCTGTCCATTGCCAGGTTGCCTATACACACTGTACACAATGCACATAATGAACACACAAGACACTAAACCAATCTAATCCGTCATTTGTAATTACCTTTAGTTTATTTATAATTGTAATTACACCGTAGGTGGTAGATTACAACGGATGTAATTAAAAACGACGACTGGTTGTATTCGATTCTCTTTTGTTTGCTAGTATCGCTAACGTGAACTAACCATTGCCCTATTCCTACAGATAATCTTAATCTTGATCATAACCCTGATTGTAACTCTACCCAAGAACATAGACTTTATTTACTCCAATCCTGATTTAACGCTGACGATAACAGCGATACCTGTGGACTAATTTCGATACGATACCGTAATGTCTTGTCGGTATTTGTTCAAGTAACAATTCACACCAAAAAAAAAAAATAGATTTGTAAGAAGAAAAAAAATATTTGTAAAGCAAAAATAATCCGTTACATTCAGCGTTGCCTAATCACCCTAATGGACGATTAGCCTCAAATGGTTTTAGGATTTTAAAACAGCTAAGACCGGCAAACGATGAGGACAAAGCGGGCTGAATAAAAAAAAATCAACGCGGATCATTCGCAAACACTTCAGTTTTCAACAAGTATTCGCCGGGGTTTTAGTTTGTGTAACAGTCGTTCAAGTCTGCCTTGATCAACAGGTTGTATAATTAGATATCAGGTGTGATTGTCTGATCTTTTTATTTTGTGCGGAGCTGGTTTGGGGCACCTGTAAAATAAAATGATCAATGGAGAAGGTTATGAAGGGGGATAACTCTATAGAAAAGAGTAAAGAAATGGCGTGTAACTAAAGACGGTGAAACGGTTTGACATTAAGGTCTTACAAGTAGCGGAAAGTCTGGAGGATTAGTAGTAATCCGTGTCAGTGGTTTCTATGTCAGGGTTTAGAGTCAGGGTTTTATTGTGTCAGGGTATTACGTTGTCGGGGTTCAGGAGGATTTTTGAATTGAGTCATATGTACGTATAGAGGAATGTTATGTAACACTGAGATAAAAAAAGACGTACCAACATTGTTCTCACAAAATGATACATATACACACATTCACACACACACACACAAACACACACCACAACCGTGTCCTTCAGCATAGTGTGAGTACCTCCTCCATATCCGACCCACCACACCAGCCCTATACAAGCTCAATACTCATTTTCTTTATTGTAAGCGAAAGTCCTTGTATCCTTTTTTTAATCGACCCCTCCCCTTGCACAAACAATCACCCCCTCTCAATCCTCCGAAGTGTTGGCAAAAGTCATTGTATAATATTTTTTTTTTTTAAATCAGACCCATCCCCCCTGAACAATCACCCCCTCCCCCTCTCAATCCTCTAAAGTGTTGGCAAAAGTCATTGTATCATTTTTTTTTTAAAAATCAGACCCATCCCCCCTGAACAACCACCCCCCCCCTCTCAATCCTCAGTACTCAATTTCTGAAGCGTAGGCAAAAGTTCATGTATCATGTTTAAGTCAGACCCCTTCTTCTTACACAATCACCTCCCCATCCCCATTCAATTATCAGTACTCATTTTCTGCAGTGTAGGCAAAAAGTTCTTGTCTAATTTTTAAGTGGAAATAGAATTAAGGCAATAGGACCCGCTCCCTTTTGCACAGACAATCTCCCCTCCCCCAAATTGATCCTCAATACTCAGTTTCTGCAATGTAAGTAAAAGTTCTTGTTTAATTTAAGTGGGAAAATAAATTTAAGCCAACCAGCCTGCCCATTAGGAAATCACCTTCATCCTCAATACTCACTTTTCGCAGTGTAAACAGTAGTTCTTGTTTAATTATTTTTTTCAAGAGGTAAAACTTAAGATTGATTATTAGCATGCACCCGGTGCAGGGGTTAATTGTTTTATCTCGAGGGTTCTAGAGGTAGGTCGTTGACCTCAGCTCGTGTGTGTCCCGTTACAGGTGAGCTAACAGCACTTTGGTGGGGTGCAGAGAGAAACGTTTGTGGGGTGGGGGTGCTTAACGTTGTGGAAGTGATGGAGATCAAACGTAGTAAAGTGTTTAAGGTGGAAGTGGGGTGAGGGGGGGGGTGAAGTGGGGGTGGCGTAAGGGTGGGGTGGGGGTTGGGTTTTTTGGGGTGCTTTAGCGTTGTGGAGGTGATGGGGATCAAACGTAGTAAAGTGTTTAAGGTGGAAGTGGGGTGAGGGGGGGGGGGTGAAGTGGGGGTGGCGTAAAGGTGGGGTGGGGGTTGGGTTTGGGGGTGCTTAAGCGTTGTGGGAGGGATGGGGATCAAACGTAGTAAAGTGTTAAAGGTGGAAGTGGGGTGAGGGGGGGGGGGGGTGAAGTGGGGGTGGCGTAAGGGTGGGGTGTGGGTTGGGTTTGGGGGTGCTTTAGCGTTGTGGAAGTGATGGGGATCAAACGTAGTAAAGTGTTAAAGGTGGAGGTGGGTTGGGGGGGGTGAAGTGGGGGTGCAGTGGGGTGGGGGGTGGGTATGGGGGTGCTTAACGTTGTGTGATTGATGGTGATCAAAGTATTGTTGTGGGGTGGAGGTGGGGGTGGCGTGGGGGGGGGGGTTGCTTCAACGTTGTGGGAGTGATGGTGATTATAAGAAGTAAAGTTTTTTAGTGGTGGGGTGGGAGAGGGGGGGGGGGCAAACAAGATGGGCAAACTACAGTCGTTTGTGAAAATCAGGACTTAGATGTAACATGTAACTGTAACATTAGGAAATACAATATTTGAAAAAAAATACGGATAAACATTGATGTAGACTGATTCTGAGATTATGTTTTAAGTTCTTGATAAATTAAGCGTTTGTGTTGAGGTTTTAAGGTTTGTGAAAATGAGTGTACTAGTATGTATGAGTGAACTATGTGTACGGATACATGAATGTGTGTGAATGTATATCGAATACGCGTGTGTAGACTGGGTTTTTACAAGTAAATTGTGTGTGTGTGTGTGCTTGTGATTTAAAAAAAAAAAGATTAAAAGTTGAAAACGTAGCTATTTTCTATTTAAACATCAAAATGAATTTAATAAAGTCGCCACAATTCAACAAAAGAGCAACCCCCTTATTCAAAAAATCTGCTTTGAATACACCCTTGAGATTTTATAAAGATGGGAGAAGGAGAAGATAACCTAGTGTCTTCTTTCAGCCCGAGTTACCCCGCGTATATAATCTTTCCATAACGCAAACAGCACTTCACCTAACAGAACAGCATTCCGCGCTTTTCAGCGTCCTCTACCATCATACCCCTGAAATTCGACAAACCCCTTCTCGACAATGCCACGAGACGAGATAAATATAGCATCAAACTTTGAAAAATATTTAGAAAGCGGATTAAGAAGGGGAATCTTATCTCATTGGCGTCAACTGAGCAAAGGCGTAACGGGCCGCCGCGTCCGTCTAGTCGGTGGAGCTACCAGCTTGCATAATCCTCAAGTGGTCACGCTGGGGTTAGCCGTACCGCAGACAGATCTCGACTCCGCGAGATTCGGATACGCGTGGCTGGCGATTCGCGGGAAATAATTGCTTGCATGTCTCAGGGGGTTGTGAGGTATTAGAAAGAAATAGTTTTGATGACGTGATACTCATCGGTAGTTTTTTTTTTTTTTTTTTTTTTGAACATTTTCTAGTTTCTATCATAGACGGAGCTGGCTGGTTGAAAGGTAGAGACTCCATTGCTACATCGAGAGCAGAGGCGTAGCTAAGGGGAGGGTAGGCGGGGCAGTCGCCCCGTGCGCCGATTTCTACGGGGAGAGGAGGGTGCCAAACGGGTTAGAAAATAAATAAATAAACATCTTAGCTGTATAAGTGAATAACACTAAGTGGTAGTTGAGGAACTAGACTGAGACTTATTTAACTATTATCTACATCAATTGCGTGACACCGAAATCGAGACTGTTAAGGGACAGTCCTACTTTTCAAATTGGGGAGGGGGTCGGTTTTTCGCCAACGGGAGTAACTATATCATAAGTGGGGGTGGGGTGTACAATTGATAGATCACCTTGGGCGACGGAATGGGTCGCTACGCCTCTGCTCGAAAGTCTTCATGGAGAAACTGTAGTGGATAAACATAATGCTGACCATATGGCTTCTATAAGTATGATGTGAAACAGGTCTTTGTAAGACTTGTGAAAATACAGATCTAAATGAGCAAGCACCTCCTAATAGAGATGGGTACCTAACTGACCAAAGGCGTAACGACCCTCCCCGGCGCCAAACTTTGCTCCCCCCCCCCCTCAAGATTTCGATTTGCACCCCCGCCCTCTCAAACTTTCGATTTCCACCCCCCTTATCCTTTCAATTTATTTTTCCAACCCATTTTGGCGCCCCCTAAGTTCGGCGCCCGGGGACATATGTCCCCCCCTCGCTACGCTACTGCCTAACTCATGTTAAGGAAAGTGAAATCGGCTGGACAACATGTTGACCACATCTTCCCTTCATACACCGAGGTTTAGAAACATATGAACTCTACTTCATCTGCCCAATGGATCGCTAGGTCTAAAGAGGATTCTTTACCTTTTTTTACCATCTGAAGGGGTATTTAACAGTTTTTATACTAGCACATATTTACGTTTGAAAACCAAAAGAGTTTTTGTCACAATAATAACATTCTTGTTGAAGTAAGTAGGCTACTAGTTGATTATGAAGAGAATATATTTTTAATGTACAAATGGATGAAAACGGCAATCTGTTTTTTTAGTGTTTTTATCATTCCCTAAAAATAAACAGCCTGTGGATTTGCCCTGGCCTGACCCCCTTGACACATGGCCCGAGAGGGTTCGGTGGAGATGAATAATGGGGGCCCCATCTAGTAGCGAGGGCTGTTATTTTTATGGTCACTTTTTACGAGTAGCGTGTAATGTAAATTGGCCCTCGGCAGGTAACACAAGCCGTTTTATTGCCCGTGTCAAACGGCAACGTGACGTATCTACTGTGTTGGGCAAACTGTTCCCTCCTGACAAGACCCCACCCCCACCCCCCTCACACATTAAACTTTATCCTTATAACCCACCCCACCGTTCCATGTATGCCTGGGTAGATACTTGTGGTAGTTTATAAAAGGTTAAACTGACTCATCGAAATAAAACGATATTCTAGAACAATACCATAGAAAATATCGTGAAATCTCTACACTACAACTAGCTCTATGAATAATATTTTTTTCTATATGAGTTTAAACGAAACCTAGTCTTAAACTTGACAACTGGGTGTTAATGACAATCGATTTTCATATACATAAAGTAAATACAATACTATGAATGTATCATACTTTAAAATTTTTTTCGTGAGATCCTTTCAGGAAACTAGTCAAGATACTTTGATTACGCAAAAAAAAAAAAAAAAAAAAAGTTAGTAACATTTTAGTAGCCTGGTGCGCCGTGGTTTTTTATTTGTGCGGTTCCCTGTAAGACTAGTAAGGGACTGGTATTAGTGGTTTTTTTTTTTACAAAATGACTGTGCAACGGGTTTTACAACTAGTACACAGCCTTGCTGCTTCCAGTTGGAAATGTAGTTTTGTAAAAAAGTAAGCTGCACTTTCGAACCTGACGGTAGGTGAAGTAGAGTTCGCCTCTTTCTGTGACCTCGGCGTATGAAGGGATAATGTGGTGATCTCCATTTACTAACAGTGAGTCAGGCACCGTTTAGAGCTGGGTGGTCTCAGAGACTCTCAGACTTGCAGTCGTACTCTCTACCTCTCGCCCACCTCGTACCATTAAAAATGTATTGGCCGTTATATAATATCAGTTTAGATAAAAAGATACATTACTTCGTTTTTTGCCATGCCAATAATTCGTAGAGTATCTATCTATATTTATAATTCTCTTCTTGGAGACGTTAGAAAACAAGCTGTAATCGCGCCTTGCAGTCCCCTCTCTTCCTCTCTAGGAAGTCTGGTGAGCTGTGGTTCACGCTAAATGTTTAAGATCGTAGAGCCGGGTTTAGTGACGGCTATTAGGGGCAGATAATTTAGTTTGAAACGATATTAAACTTATGGGAGGTAACTAAGAGGAGGCTGCTTTCAGGGGTGGGGGGGGGGGGGGGTTGGGGGATAGGGGGGGGGGGGGGGTTATCGTCCTTAACGACTTTCTGATAGTGTTTTAAAGCAAATATTTTCAGTGACAGCAGTGGTACTGTCGAATTCACAAATTAGGAATTACTGAAAAGTAGAAAATAAAACAAATAAATAGCGGCGTATGATACACCGCGGGTCGGCTCGTTTTTTAAATTTAAAGAGTGTAAACGGATTGAAAGGTAGAGGGGGGGGGGTGAGGAATACTTCACAAGCCCGATTACAAAGTTCATAACTAAAGATTCAGAGAACGATCTTTACAATGCTTCGGTTTTTTGCCATGTCAATCATTCGCAGCGTATGTTTAAGAATGTCAAAATGTTGAGTGGGGTAGGGGGGGGGGGGTCTTAATACGTCCGACAGCTAGAGAAAAATAGGAACAGAATTCGGGAAAAACCAAAACCTGTGTGATTAAAAATAAATGTAAATAATTTTAAAAAGAATAATGTTGGATTTATTAGGCTATGCGTGATAGACTTTATATTCTTTTTTTTTTTAAATTGTACCTAAGATTACGGCAGCCAAAATATCCACCGTCGTATTAAATGAATATATAAAATCATGATACGAATAGTGTTTTTTTAATAAATGTGCCTACACATTGCTACAATTTATGGCTACATAGACCTACATAGAGCGACCACTTCTGGTTACATGGGCTTACAGAGAGATACCATTTCTGTCTAAATGGATTAACATAATGCTACAAATCCAGGTACCAATTAGGGCTGAGTGAATCCTGGGACGTTCTTTAGAGTTAGGAGTATGAGTTCCAACCCTCGACCACCCGTATTCCCACATGGCTTTATTAACCTGCACCGTATCGTGATCAAGTGTGTACACGCTACCCTATTATACAATAACATTTCAACACTTAAAATATTACCTCGGCTTTTTTTCAACCAAACCCAGATTGCTAAAGCTGATTCGCAAAAGTAGGTCACGTCTGCAAGGCATTGAACGCCAAGTTTAATATCTCCAGCCCTTTTCAATTAAAAATGTATAGCTTTGCGAAAATCTAACCCCCCCCCCCCCCCCCCCCCCCCACCCCTCCTTTCTTTCACCCACCTCGCCAAACAATAATATTAATTGTTGTTTAACCAAACCGCCATACTGGGGTACTGAGCAGAAGGTAACGCCGGAAATGCAGACGAGAGATTGCTTGGCGTCGGGTTCAATGTTTGTTTAGAAACTTGGTAGAAACTTATGAAAACAGGGATTGCAAACAGCCGCGATAGGTGGATTATTGCGGGGACTAATCGAATGATTTGTGTTTAATCTGTTCGCGATCAATGATATACAATGTCAGGCGAGGGGGGAGGGGGGGTATTTTGTAAAGGGAGTAATTCTGCGGGGAGAGGTGATGTTGTGCGATTCGGGGTGGGCTGTGGAAACAGTAAATCATTGTGTTCATTAAAGAAAACGAAAGTAGTTTGTTCTTAAAACACGTTTAATGAAATATACCGATTTGAAAAAAAGGCGACTACGATACCTAACCTCTATTTTTAGTACTAGTCATACGCATAACCATTAGCTAAATAGTCTAACTGTCTTTATAAAAACAGGTTTGGTGAAGTTTTGTCTTAAAGATATTCGCCAGAGCCTAGAAACTTTGCAAGAACTTACAAGCAAATACTAATGTTAACGGGGACTTTAAGAAAATTGCCTGATGTTACTGTTAGCCAAACTTTAGAATGATCGCCATAATCTACAGATCTCAAGGCATCGAAACAACGTTTATATTTGAGTTACACTTACATTAAGTAAACCAGTCACCTGGTAAGACTGGTGCCCACAGGATTTCCTGGAGGGGGTGTGGGGGGGGGGGGGTAAGGTTGAAAGGCTAATTTTTAAAGGGGTATATATATATATATATATATATATATATATATATATATATATATATATATATATATATATATATATATATATATATATATATATATATAGTTTTCACATATATTGTTACACGAAGGGTAGGTGGAGATTGCTGATTCTCCCTACTTGAGATCAGACACTATAGGCTGAATTCCTCAAATAATTGGGGGCTTGATTGCTTCTAAACTGGTTTATGTCTAGGGTTAAGTGTTGTAGTTGGTGGTGATGTATTAATTTGTATGAGTTATCAGACCTCTAAAGACTCGTAATTCACTATTTTATGCAACCAGTTTATTGTCGGCTACAACTTCATTTTGCTAACTTAAAAAAAAATATAAATACAAATATTTTTTTGAGATTTTATTTTTTATAAAATCTACACCTGTTACAGTGCTAGGGACAGTGGCGTCACAAGTCATGGGCAGGGGAAGGGGTCCGCACCGGGTGACCCGATTCAGGGGGTAACACAACGACAAAAAAACACTTAAAACTGCCAAAACAATATTTATCCTGTTACGAAAAGAAAAAAAAAACAGTAGGGGAGATGGATAACACCAAACCAAATTGTAAAGTTATTTGAAGGGGGTGGGGTGACACCATCAGTTACCGCAGCGAGACACCCTCCCTAGAGACGCCATTGGCAAGAAAAGATTATTATTGTTACACAACCACGCAGTAATGCCTCTAAAACACAATTTGAAACTTTGTAAACAAAGACGCATTTTGTACAATTTTATTTTTAAAATAAAAACTATGTGCACAAATAATGTATGCTATTAAGAATAAAATAAAATGTATAAAGATATACATGAATCACGACAATTTATGTGCGATATAAAAAAATAGTTTCTGATATTTATTATAATATAGGAAATTTATCTCTATCCGATAACCGAATTCACTGACATGGTATGGCCTTATTTATGAGACTCCCAAGAGAGTTACCGTTCTTAGAAGTTTTAAAATGGTCGTTTTTACGACATGTCGGGTCTATCTGCACGTACACCCTAGGCGTGTGGGCACGGTGCTAGGAACAGGCGGACCGTGGAAAGTGTCGCAGAGAGTGCGGCCCGGGGCAGAGCGTTGTGCAACACAAGGCTTTGATCGGGGGCGGGGACAGGCCCAATGTGTTGGCCTACACACTAATAAATTAGCACCACGGTCGATTGATCTTATGGTTGAAGATTAAGAAACGTACATCATATGAAAGGTTCTCAATATTTTTGTTTTTAGTCTCTTCTAGGGGGTTCTCAATATTTTTGTGTGTAGTCTCTTCTATGGGGTTCTTAATATTTTGTGTGTAGTCTCTTCTAGGGGGTTCTCAATATTTTTGTGTGTAGAGTTTTCTAGGGGGTTCTCAATATTTTTGTGTGTCTCTTCTAGGGGGGGGGGGTCTCAATATTTTTGTGTGTGGGCTCTTTAAAGGGGTTCTGTTTTTGTTTAGGTGTGTGAAATACATGGCACAGTTTAGAAAATTCCTGTTTGTGTCCTACCAGTGATATCGCTAATAGAGAATAATCTAATGTAAACATTGCAAGCGTTGTTTTTTTTTTTGGGGCTGTGTTATGGAATGTCTTTATACTTTAGACAGAGGGTCTATGTGGGTCATGGACACATATTTTAGACAGACGTAGTCAAGTTTTATAGTTCAAATCTGTGTCTTTAGTCTATAGACAATATTAATCTATCTTTATACTTAGATATCGGCATAAAAAAGTCTTTAAATCGTGTTTTTTTTAAATTTTAAAATGTTCTTAAAATCTCGATTCACTGAGAAATGTTGGACAAATAAAATGTAAACACGTGAAGTGGTGCAGTTTCGAAATGTGTTAACAAATGTGTGAGGTTTTGCTAGTTTTCACAAAATAATACGACTATAGAAACAATCTCGATACAGTTATTGATAAATTATGTAAATCCACAATATTTAACTTAAGCAATGAGGAATTTTTAACGCAATATGTTTCTTGTGAAATGTAAACAAAAAGTAGTTTGATGCGTTAAATTAACCGGTAAACTGCCTGCGTAATGGCTGATATTTTTATAATAAGTTTTTATTTTTATTTTGAATATTATTTAATTTTTCCATGTCTAAACTAAATTTTTTTCAAAAAAATATTATTTTACTAGTTACAATTTGTATTTTATATTTTAAAAAAAAGATATGGCGACAACATTGTTGATGGATGTCTTTCATTATTATGATCATGCTCAAGGCCCATCGAAACTTCTCTACCAACCTTTTAAGCAACCTCTGACTATCAACAGCAACGCATTAAATACCAACGCCAACCCCAAAACGCCAACCCCAGGAATGTTTCACCTCCTACAGATTTAGAAAACATTCTTAATGAAAACGTAACAAACGTGATTCTGTCCTAGATTACACCAGTCTCTTAATTAGAAAAAAATATCATTAGCAAGGTTAATTAGAGTGAGATAGTTGTCAGGTACCGTGGGAAAATGTGAAAAATGATGATAATCAAGCTAATTAACAAAAGATACCGTTGCATGAGAGAGAAAAAAACATTGTAAAATTAAGTTATTTTTGTATTCAGCTAGAACAAGTTTGGGTTAAGTTTAAATCTAGAATGAAGGTTGGAGTGAATGTAAGGATTATGAAGCTAGAGTTATGTTTACGTAGGTTGTGTTGTTGTATTAAACCAAACGGGTTAGCCATTATTCGGTCTAGAACATAACAGGGTAAGAACTGAAAATTATGACTGGTCTAGAACATAACAGGGTAAGAACTGAAAATTATGACTGGTCTAGAACATAACAGGGTAAGAACTGAGAATGATGAAAGTTATACGGTGGTACTTTTAAACGAAAACTTTGTAACACTACAACTAAGAACTCGATTTCAGCCATTTTGCTTTGGCTAAACTTACGGTATCGTACTGTCCAGGATCGTTTCCTACGGGATCGTATCGTCCAGGGGATGAAATGTCCGGAGTCATATTGTCCGGGATCGTATCGCTCAGAATTGAATTGTCCGGGCTCTGTATAGTTTAGGATCGCATTGTCCTGGGTTTGTATCGTTTAGGATCGTATCGTCAGGAATCGTATTGTCCGGGGTTCGTATCGTCCGGAATCGTATTGTCAGGGGCTTGTATCGTACGGGATCGTATCGTTCAGAATCGAATTGTCCGGGGTCTGTATTGTTTAGGATCGTATCGTCCGGAATCGTTTAACCCGGGGTATGTATCGTCCGGAAACGTATCGTCTTGAGTTTCTATCGTTTGTGGGTCAAATTGTACGGGTTCGAATTCTAAGGGGTCGAATTGTCTAGGACCGTATCGCTCAGGGATTGTAATTTCCGGGGGTCGGATTGTTCGGGGTCGTATCGTCCGCGGTCGCACAATCAGGGGTCGTATAATAAGGGGCGGTACACCCGGGGTCGCAATGCTCGTAAAAAATACCCCTAGACGCCTGATGTGAAGTAAACTATCCGTACCTGATCTATTTGTTACGGGATATTATGTAAGGCTGGGCGCTTAGCAAATCAAACATGTATGTTTTTTGTTATCATGTTTGGGGTAAAATTTATGATCACTTCAACATTTACAGGCGCCGGTGTAGTGTGCGAGGGTTGAGATAAAATAAATTTTTATTGAGGTTCCATTTTCAGACCTAACGATCCATACGGCAGATGAAGTAGATCTTTTTACGTTTCTTGACTTCGGATTATGAGTGGATGGTTTGTTCGGCACTATGCCCAGCTGCCTTTACTTTCACTAACGTGAGTCAGGTACCCATCATAGCACGGTAGAATAAGGGACGCTCTACAGACAAAAAAATACTATGGTAGGGAGATGATTCGAGGCAGAAATTCAAGATCTTTGTGACGCTATGTGACAGGGGGGAGGGGGGATGTTGTCAAGTGGTAGAGCGTTTGGCTGCTAGTTTGAAGGTCTCGAGTTCGAATCCAGGTATGACGTCCCTGAATCTACCCAGCTCTATTGGGTACCTGGCTCACGTTAGGGTAACAAGGGCGGCTAACGACATTGTATCTTCTTGAGTGCCAGGGTAAATTAAACAGATGAACTCTACTTCATCTACCTCATGTGTCTTGGGCACGAACGGGAAACGATGATAGGGTTAGGTAAATGTGACTTTTCATTAATTTTCTTTGTTTCGAAAGGAAAAATGGTATAAAGTGGAGATGTTACTTTTTAAAAGAATTGTACAGTGGGACGGCGTGGCCTGGTGTTAGAGCGCTGGACTGTCCGAAGGTTATGATTTCGAATCAGGGTTCAATTCAGTAGAACTTCCTTGAATCGACCCAGCTCTGGTGGGCAGAGGCGTAGCGAGGGGAGTTGGAAAAATAAATTGAAAGCTTGGGGGTGCAAATCGAAATCTTGAGGGGGGTGCAAATCGAAAGTTTGAGGGGGGTGCAAATCGAAATCTTGAGGGAGGGGTGCAAATCGAAAGTTTGTCCCCGGGCGCCGGGAAGGGTCGCTACGCCTCAGCTGATGGGTACCTGACACACGTTAGGGAAAGTAACGGTGGCTGGGCATTTTGTTGACCACAATATCCCTTCACATGCCGAGGTCACTGAAATAGGTGAACTCTACTTCACTTGCCCCGTCGACCGTCCAGTTCGAAAAGGTAACTTGCATTTTTAGGGGTACAACTTTATCTGGCTTTTGTGATGATATTTGATAATGGGGTGGATACAAAAAGATCATGTCGACATCTATGGAACTTTCCCCATTTCGCTTTAAACCTAAACACTATGAACAGTATTTACACTTGACAGATCCTATGCAAACACTTTACAGAATAGCGCACTATACCGTGAGCCGTATTTATTTTGTGAGTCAAGTACTGTTAGTCTAGTTGCCGAAAGTTTTATTAAAACTAGCAAACTACTGAACATGAGGCACAATAATAATAATATGTACTATGTAAAAATGTATTGTTTTGAATTTGATAGTTTAGAATCTACCCTTGTGATAGAAAAAAAAAAAACAAGATACATGCATAATATCCAGATACGTCATTGCAGGAAATATTATTTTACCGATACAATCATCATTCATGTATCAAAATTTCACTCAAAATACAGTTGTAGTGTTTTAATTTTAAGAAACAATTGAAATCAGCCAGTTTTGTCTATAGGCTATATTTATGATTTATGATATAGATCTAATGGGAGCTTAAATGTTAAACTCAAAACAGAAAAACAACTAATTTCTTATGTTATAATAGGCCCCTAAAAGTAGATTGAGACGTTACTAATTGGCTATTTTTTTTATTAGCATATGCCTACTTGAAATCAACATTAAGTGTCGTAACCTTAACACACTATTAGACTAACTTAAACTCGAAGCTTAACTAGATTTTAAAACTTAATCTAGACATTGTAGAACTAGATTCTAGATCAAGATTTATACAGTAAATCGCATTTTTTTTCTGTTATTAAATTTATAAAATAATAAGAAAATTACAATTAATATTTATTGAATTTGTGCATTTAACTCTATAAGTGTGATGAAATTAGATAAATTATAAAACTATGATTTATCATTTGACTACGGTTATGACTGTATGACTAATTAATTAATACTAATTATTTACTAACTAATTAGTGTGTAATAAGTTTAAGTAATAATAAGCAATATATTTTAATATAAACTGTGAGCTATGCACTTACCCCCAACTTTTCGGAACTAGATTCTAGATCTAGATCTAGATTTCTAGATCTAGATTCTAGATCTACTTTAAATTCACATTTAGTAGATCCGTCCTGAATGTTAGATCTATTTGTTTAAGGGAAACAACTTTTGCTGCAAACAAGTAGTCCAATGTTTGTTAAATAATCGACAACAGAACGCTACTGCTACACAGGAGCCTTACACACTTACATAACTGAATGGGCTGTCCTCATTGAATGCAGTGTCTTTACCTGTCTAGACAGACTTGGATTGGATCTCGTAATCGAAAAAAAAAAACACAGTTACGCTCCCAAACTCATCAACGATTTCGTCGAAACAATGTGTCACTGTCCTTCCCCTCTTTCGTATTTTAAGTCCCAGGTATTTGGCACTGTGCGGGTTTCTGTTAGAAGCGAGAATCCTTCACAAATACGACCGAGACTAGCGTTTTCGCCAGGGAAGAAAAAAAAACAACACTCAATTGACAAACATCCAATCTAGCAAACGGGAAAAGCCGATCAAAAAAAGCCCACGGCGTTGTAGGCCTAGTTTTATTTTTTTCTGGGCCAAAAGTTAACAGACGATACCGGTGTGCGAACAGCAGATGTCCCCGGTAAAAAGTATCCTAGGTTGATGTGTTGCGTCGGCGGTTGAACAAACATTCGCGCATTTGGGCTTGGGTTTTACGGTCCGGGGTCGACTTTGTACCCCGTGAGGTTTTTGTAAGAGGATGTGTTTGGAGTGGCAGAGTCGATTGTCAGTCATGGCCTACACATCGCACGGTGTTGGCACGCAGTTAAAGTGTCAACAGCTGAGAATCGTCCTTTCGCCATCGGTATTCGATACCGCCCTCCAGATTTTTAATGCGATTTTAAATAAAAAATTATTTTATGCCCGGGTCGTGTTTTAATTATTGGGTGTATACATATCAAGTTATTTATTTTTTTATTTTTTAGTTGCGAATTTAAATTCCAATTTTATTTTTTACAAAGAAATAAAAGACAGACGTTGAATACATAAGTGTCATATATTAAAGTATCAAACTATACAGATAAAAGGATAATTACATAGCCATAAAAGCCGTCCATAAAAATAAAAAAAATATCCTTTAAGTTTCTCCAAAATTATTGAGTTATTTCCCCTCACACTCAGTGTAACAACTAAATAAAACTATTTTAAAAAAACACTGAAATCATAATATTTAAAATGCACTGAATAGAACAAACATATTTTCTTTTGTAGAAACATTGGTTGCTAAAAGTTGTAAAATATTTCATGAGGGGACAAATCTTTTATTGGGATATCTTATTTTCGCTCGTTTTAAACTTGTTATCTCCCTTTTATTGTTCATTAGAATTATATATTGTTGTGTTGAATGTATCTGGAAACGAAATAGCTGACTTAGAGTAAGTAAAGTTCCCTTTTGAAATATGACGGTCGATGGGTCTAGTGTAGTAGAGTTATTCTTTTTCTATGACCCCACTATCCCTTCGTATGCCGAGACCACAGAAACAGATGAACTCTACTTGCCCCATGGACCGTCTGGTTTGAAAGGGAACTTTACGTGAGTGGACAATCCAGAGGAAAATATATTGATGCGAAGTCCTAAGTTATCAATGTAAGGCTAGGTACTACACAGTTCTTGATGTCAGTTTCACAAGAAGACATTAAATTATCGTCAAGTTCAAATTAAACAGGATTAATGAATTTACCAAGGCAAGACTTCTTACAGCTTAGTATACGATTATAGTTAAAAGGATTACGACTGTTAACCCGAAAGTCTCGAGTTCGAATCCCGAGTTTGAGTCTGTAGAACGTCCTTGAGTCCACTCAGCTCTGGTGAGTACCTGACTCTCGTTAGGGTAACTAACGCAGCTGGGCATAGTGCTGACCACTCACTTTAAGCAGCGCGGCTGTGATGTAGCTGTAAACCAGCCGCGCAATCATTTTGTAAATACCTAAGCCACTGTGTCAATACTTTAAAGTATCGCGCACAAGTCAATAGAACGTCGCTGAGTCCACCCAGCTCTGATGGGTACCTAACTCACGTTAGGGAAAATAAAGGCGGTTGGGCATAGTGATGACCACACTATCTCTTCAAATGCCAAGGTCACAGAAACAAGTGAGCTCTACTTCACTTGCGCCGGAGATCGTCAGGTTTGAAAGGGAACTGTACTTTTTTTTTTTTTACCGCGCACACAAAATACTTTGCACAAGAGCTTTTGCTTCATAAGGGTAATATTGCTGACCACATTACCCCCTTGAACGCCGCGTCCATTAAAAGAGACGAACTCTACTTTATTTGCCCCCAGTGTTTCATCTAGACATTTTTCTCCGGGGGGGGGGGGGGGGCGCACTTGAAATTTTCGGGGGGGGGGGGGCGCGGTAGACTTTTGTCGTGGGGGGGGGGGGGCGCCTAGGATACCACGGGACCCATGATTACTGGCTGTGGATAGAGAAACACAAATGGATGTGTGCATTGGCTTTGAAAGTTTGTATTTATTGGCTCAATAACTAGCTTCTCTTTATTTGTAGTTTAATCGTTCAGCATGGGCTACAAACACAGAATACTTAGTAATAGATGGAGATTTTATATACAGTGGCGTAGCTAGGATTTTGTCATGGGGATTATTAAAAAAAAAAAAACTAGACACACGTACACGAACACACACGAGCACATGCATGCGCGCATACACCAGCTTACTACTAGATCTAGATACAACTGAATACAGTAAATTTCTAGAAGTATGAAGCTAGTATAGATATATAAAAAAAAACATAAACATTAGTTGCACATCAAGTAAAAATTTATTTTTAGGTTAGCCGTACCCATATTACACTATTGTTGAGCCTATGAGCAATGGTAACATGCTTAAGTTAGATCTAGAATCTAGAATCTCCAACACGATCTTCACACTGATATGCACTATGTACGCGAGTTAATAAATTAACTAGGTTTTAAGTTATTAAATATCGTTACCAGGGCTAAAAAACTAATATAATATCAGAACGGCAAATATATTTAAAATATCTTGAGAAAACTGGAAATTTTATATAACTTACAGTTGTTGAGGAATATTAGTCCCGTTAAATCTCTTGTTTAGATGGATACAATCTCCTCCTGTGGTTTACACCCCAACCTTTTACGTGCCACTGGTAGCGAAGTATAGAGGAACCCATGTGACAGAAGAGGGAAGTGTTAAATACAGCAAGGGGGAACAAGGAAAAGTGGGCGTATCAGCATGGGAGGGGGGAGGGGGTAGATTGAGGATTGTTTTGCTACAAAGATCGAGCGGATCAAAGAAAGAGCCACGCTTGCAGCCACGGCCCCCGTGGTCAGCTGTCCTTTGTTAACATGGGGGTGGGGGTGGGGTGATGGGCCCCCTGCCAGGGTCGGCACGTGGAGGAAAACAGATGATACCGACCTTGGTGGGGGGGGGGGGGGACTGACCAGGTGAACTTTTGACCATGACCATATCGTTACCGCCCCCCCCCCCCTTCGACTCACCGCGGCGAATCAATTTGGGGTCTAGGGATGTGCCATAACAAACAGAAAATAGAAAAACAAGTTTGAGTTAATATTTTCGGAGATTAATAACGTAAAGGCGTATCGACGCAAAATAAATAAAAACAGTTTTGGGGGTTGATACATTTTTATGAAAAGGTAAAGTTCACTACCAGATTTTAACTTATAGTTATGGTCAATAATTCTAGCCCTCATACACCTATACGATTTTTTTAGTTCTTCGTTATATTTACGCTATAATCATCTCGTGTAGTTGTTATGGTCAGTTCAGCGACAGGTATTTTCACACTAGGATTGACGTGGTTTTGTCGACTTGGTAATAGAAACAGACGGCTGGGCAAGTGGACACATGCTCATTTTGTAGCTTGATCTACTATCTTCACTTGTAACTAACAATTCCTCTCCGACAACACACAGGTGCTTATTTTTGGAAGGGGTGTCGGGTACCCACGGGTAATAAACAGGTACCCACGGGTAATAAACGGGGAACCCACGAATAGTAAACAGTTACCCACGGGTAATAAACGGGTACCCAGGGGTAATAAACAGGTACTCACGGTTAGTGAACGGGTCCCCACGGGTGATAAACGGGTACCCATTGAAGAAAAGAATTACATTGCGGCCCGCATTTCCGGCAATCAAACACCTTTTATCGGGAACTCACCGTTGAGTGATTTACTCATCGACCATGCCGTTATAAGTATTCACTTGTCCTTTATGGTTAGGGTAAAAATTTAGGCATAAGGGTTTCTTCACTTACGTTTGTATATTTCGTATAATTATTTTTTGTCGATATGGTTGTTTTTGTTCAAATTGATTTGAAAGAAAATATTCAGTTGAATCCATGTTATGCCCCCCCCCCCCCCACACACATATCCTTTCATACGAGCATAATCATTACATATCCTTCCACCATAGCAAATCTTGAATCTTGAGAAAATATCACAAATCCAGCCATATAATCTATAGAATATTTAATGATTGATTAAAGTGGCCTATTCAAGAGCGGAATCAGGCGGTCAGACATAGATCTTTAATAAATATATGCACATTAATTTAGTCCCCTTTGGTTCCCCCCTCCACCCCCCGTCTCGACTAATACCCAGACTCCCCCCCCCCCCCCTCTTCCTCACATCACCTCAAACTGCGTAACATCGTCTGCGACAATGACGTCGCTAGGTCGGGTGTCAATGTCGAGGCACTTCTTGATGTCCACCCCATCCCGGTCCTTGAATGACATATAAATTATTGAAAATATTCAACTAAACTTTTATTTCTCCTGTAAATTTAGCAGTTGGTGTCACCCCCCTCCACCCTTCGGGTGACAGCTTTAAATTGCAATAGTAACGATGCTTATCCATAGTAGGTTATCAATATACCTGGATGTAGCATTGTCTTTTCTCTATAGTGAGTCTATAGTTAGCATGTATACCTCATGGTGTCACACCCCGCACACCTATCCCCCCACCCCCCCCCCCCCCACCCCTTGTCGGGATCTTCAATTTGTACGTAAAATACTTTTTAAAAAAAAAAAACAAAAACCCTTATTTATTTTCAATTGAATTAGCAAAAAGTATTTTCTTTTGCATATTTTAATTTTCTCGTCTTGGTTTGTTTAACATTAGGCCCTATTTCCTGCTAGTTGTCTAAGGGAACATAATCACAATAATTCCCTAAAATGGTCCACATTATCTCCCCTTGCGCACCACTTTCTATCAACTGACCCCGCTACAAAAGGGTCAGTTCACCCTGAGGTTGTAATGGTCAGTTCGACGACAGGTGTTTTCACAGTAGGATTTGACGTGGTCTTTTCCACCTGAAAATAGAAACAGAGGCTGGGCAAGTGAACCCCTGCCCTGAGTTGGGCGTGGTTTTTGAACAAAAGCAAGTCAGCTGTGAGCGCGGTAACTAATGCAGGCCTATTTCCTTGGTTAGACACACCGGATAAGAAAGGGTAATAACTCTATTCAAAAAGTAGAAAAGTAGTTGTTGCATGTTTTTATCTAAGGAGTCTTCCTTAATCGATTTTATGTTTTTTTTTTAA
>NW_026733966.1:0-24110 GCF_028476545.2 Physella acuta | reverse complement strand
TATATATATATATATATATATATATATATATATATATATATATATATATATATATATATATATATATATATATATATATATATATATATATATATATATATATATATATATATATATATATATATATATATATATATATATATATATATATATATATATATATATATAAGACTTTTTTAAGTTATTAGTTACCTTCATAAAATAAATACTCCTGTCTTTTGGGTTACTAGTACAAGTCAGACGTTTTTCAAGGCTGGTTACCATAATATAGCTGTCTTTTATGTTACTATCATAAGTCTGTCTTTTGGCATATACTATATAAAAGCTGTGTTGAGGTTACGTGTGTTATGACTGTGGGCTTACAACGAAGAGATTTTATGAACTCCTAGCATAACAATTGAAAACAGTAAGCCTACCTAGGAGGACTCACGAGTCTTGTCTACATGACGCAATATCTGATTTGGCATGCTATAGAGCAGTAGAAATATCAACGTGAAAATATGTTGGCCTGGTAATTAAACCCTCCTGATGTATAATTTACGGCATTATATCAGGCGAAGGGCAGTGTCTGATTTGAGCTTCAGTGAAGAATGGTATTTACATAAAAGACATTGATGTAACGGGCAAGTTATTAGGAAACTTTTTGTCTCTGTTCAATTAAGTATTAGCTGTGCAGAAACCCATAGGGAAATTAATAAAAGAAAAATTAACTCGGGAAAAGTTGCGTAAGAGTTGTCTTGGGATGAACAAAAGAATGAGGTTTGAGATTAATTGGAGAAATGGCAATAGCTGCAAGCTTTAAGTTGCAGTCCCGGGCTTAATAAAGTGGGGAAGTCCCGGGCTTAATAAAGCGGAGTAGTACCGGGCTTAATAAAGTGGAGCAGTACCGGGCTTAATAAAGTGGAGCAGTACCGGGCTTAATAAAGTGGAGCAGTACCGGGCTTTATAAAAAAGAGCAGTACTGGGCTTAATAAAGTAGGAAAAAAACAAGCTTAACAAAGAGAAGTAGGCCCGGACTTAAAATAAAGGAGAAATCCCGAGCTAAATTTAAAAAAAAGCAGTCCTGAGCTGAATAAAGTTGTAGTTCCAAAAGCCGAGAAGTCCCGGAGATTACCGAAAGCCTCTCGTGTTTCTCTACACTGTCTACACGTACTGAGCCAGTTGTCGGATAGTCACGTTTCTTTTGGGGATCTAGTCACGTGGTCAGTCGGTCTGCAGTGTTACAACATCTGTGAATGGGGGGAGGGGGGTTGTCTATAAGGGGGCGGGGGTAGGTAATCTGACCAGACGACCGGCACAAAACCCGATAGAAAGTTCTGGAAGGATGGAATATAAGAAGAGTCACGTTAATTTAGTTACATTAGAAACTTTCGGTTTCAGAGGACTCGTGGTGAAGGTCAGACTGAGCTTTAGTGAAGGTCAAACTGATAGTGACGCAAGCAGAAGTGAACGGGTAAAATCTAGATAAATCGCTGAGGTTTTGTTTTACTGTATGCTCTTGTTTTTTAATAACCATTTATATAATTCCAGATGTAAGCGATTTTTACTTTAGATAGACAGCAGGACATGATAAATTCTGTCAAAAATGTATTCGGAGCCTTGAAAACATTTTTTTTTCTGAAATAACATTTATTAAATAATTCACACGAAGTTAATTACCGTTTCTTTTTTTAAAATTCAATGATATATACATTGTTGGGAAAAAAAAACCTGGATAAACTTTACATCGGGTTTTAAATTACAAGAGGTAATGCTAAAAATATTGAAAGGTTTATGATGTGAGAGGATATTTCTGTAATTATTTTTACCGAAAAAAACCCGTTACAAATTATGGTTAAATGTACCGTTTTTAAATACGACTAATTAAAAGCAAAACTTCTCTAACGAACTAAATCTAACAATCTGCAAATGGAAATACGTTTAGATGTGAATTTAAGTCATTAAGATCAATCTTTAAAGTCAACATTGTTACATTATTTATTTTTATTCCGATCTCTGGCGGCGTTTTAAAAAAATGTATAACATTACAGCATGTTTTCAAAATCAAGGGTTTCATAAATAGTTTGCTAAATTAAAGTACAAATTCTTGGCGAGCAAATTAGAAAAAACAAAACATTTTAAGCAATTTTGTATCCACACATGTTTGCTAGATTCTTAGATTATCAGAATAGTTTTAGTTACACAATAATTTAGACGAGCTTTAGATTATCTAGATAATGAGTCAGAAATTTAAATTAAATTTGTAATGATTTGTTTTGATGCGAAGTAAACTGTGGCTCTGGTGTATAGCAGGGAAGATGGAGACTGATCTAAACAACGTTACCTAACTGTCCTTGAATGTTGAAATTGGGTCATGTGGAGACTGCCCCTGGCAACGTTATCTATATGACCTTGAATGTTGAAACTGGGTCACACGGAGACTGACCTTGACAACATTACCTATCTGACCTTAAATGTTAAAACTGGGTCATAGGGCCAACGTTACCCAACTGTCCTTGAATGTTAAAACTGGGTCAGGCTATGTCTAAAAGACGACGTACAGTGACCCGATCGGCCGAGGACGTGTTTTTAATTAGTTGAACTGACGCGGGCCTGGCAATGTCAGGCAATGTCAAGGCCCCAGGGTCGCGGTTGGGGAGTGACGTAATGGACGCTGGACAAAAATGTTCTGATCGGTGGAGTGGGGTAGTGATCGCTAATTGGCAATGCTCGGCGGATCTAATTACATGTTTGTTTGTAGAAATAATGAGGGAAAACCAATCAATTTATAATTAGACATTTTAATCTCACCGCGAAAAAGACTTAGCGAGACAACATATTAAGCTTTTATAAAATAAACATACTTAAAATTCTATTTGATCACGATTTGGTGTTTAATTGCATTTGTATATTGAAATAAATATTATTTTGTATTTGTTTTTTTAAAAATATAAATTAATATTTACACACCAAATCGTAAAAATAATTTGTAAGTAGCAGTGAAATGAAAGAAGGGAAATAATATTCTTTCGAACTATATATCAGACATTTGTGAAATAATTTTAAAAAAGCAGTGATATAAAAGATTAATAGGGGAATTATTATTTTATATATTAACTATATATTAACTATATTATGTTATATATTAACTATATATCAGACACGTGGTATCGATAATATTGTGTGATTTTGATTACGCAGATGATTCTTCTTACAAACATTATTCCAAACGAAATACAATGACCTTACAATAAAGGCGGGTCGTATAAACTTTGTTCAGTGAAGTAATGATCAGCCAGTGAACAGTTTATTGAGAATAATTAATGGCGGGAGACAGGGTTTGCACAGTAAAAAACACAAAAGGAAAGATTAGGATAAATATCTCTTTTAGACAAGAAATGATAGAAACTGTTCTACTTGATAGGTAAAATTATACATGTAGAAAATTATTTATTGCAGAATTGTTCGAATATGATTTTTATGATTAAAATCATTTTAATGTTTATTTGCAATAAACAAGCATAAAAACAATATTTGTTCTGAATAAAGCATTGTGAGAGGGAAAAAAACAAAAAAAAAAAACAAAAAAAGGGAGACAGGGTTTGTTTCTTGCTGTTCGTTTAGAACAGAGATCTCCAAACTTTTCAACCCGAGGGCCACATTAACTATCAAATATCAGTTCGGGGGCCAGTTTCTTCCGGGCATCTCTTTGGGGTGGCGGAGCCCCCCCCCCCCATACTCCCCCCCTACTCCCCCCCCCCCTCTCCCCCCGAAGAACATATACCCCGTTTCCCTACCCACCAATGAAATATAAATTATACAGATATATGTATAAATTTCATCGACTCATCCAATGCAATTGAAAAATGGCGTAACTTGCATGCGTTTTTCACTATTTGAGTCACACGGAGGCAATGGTATTTGCACCCAAAGCTATATTTTCAAATCGTTTTGAATTTTCTGGGCAAAGTTCCTCAGCCACCTCCAACAAACATTTTTCCACAAACAAAAATATCTCCGCGGGGCGGATGAGAGGACCTTGCGGGCCGCATCCGGCCCGTGGGCCGCAGTTTGGAGACCCCTGGTTTAGAATTAAGTGTTCCAAGAAGCTAAAATGGCAGAGGTGATGTAGAGTTAGTCTGATGGGTTTGGTCTACTCCATGTGTTGTTAGGCGGTGTAGGGTAGTATTATGTGTGTGGTGTGGGATGAGTGCAGAGTTTCTTCCAGGCATTTCTTCTTCTCGAAAAAAGTCTACCCCCCCCCCGAACGAAATGGAAATTATATAGAAAATATATATTTTTAACAGTGCCCCCCCCCTTCACGGAAAATTTTAAAAGGGGGCTCCTAACCCCAGATAGAAACTTTTTCTTTATCAATATCAAAACCTGAATTTTAAGTCATGATACGAAGGAATGGAATTGGTAGAGAAATACCAAAAAACTATTTTTTTAAAAAGTCAAACAATTAATAGGACTATTACAGCACTGCTTCTCTGGGCCCACCTGGATTTTTTTTTCTGGTGGCCCATCGGGATATTCCCAGGTAGACCTGTGGGCCAGTCCACAACTGAATATAAAAACATTGACGACACAACGAGTAATGATGCGAATGGGAAGGTTGTTTTGTTTTTGTTCAGACTCTGGACAAGTTGTTTTGATAGGGTAGCGATTAGCTTTCTTTCAGTGTCTTCAGACTGGGGGTGTACTTTAGTGTAATCTGATCAAAGGGGGGGGGGGAGGAGAAGGGGATGACATGAGAGCGTTGTGTACAGGGAAGTGTGAGTTAAAGTGGTGATGAGTGGAGTGGTGGATCGAGTAGTGGAGTGGTGGATCTACTGGTGGAGTGGTAGTGATAGGGGGGTGTCGTACTGGTCGATATCAGAGGTAGTATGGGTGGGCGTGGGGTTAGGTGTGTGGATGGTGAGTGTGGATTGGTAGTGATGGATGGAAGTTGTAAATTGATAGACGGGTGCTTTTGATGGACGGTTAAGATGGATGGAGGGTTATATTGTATGGACGGTTACACTGGATGGAGGATTACGGTGGATGGTTGGTTAGATTGGATGGAGGATTACGGTGGATGGTTGGTTAGATTGGATGGAGGATTACGGTGGATGGTTGGTTAGATTGGATGGAGGGTTACGGTGGATAAATGGTTTTGTTCTATGGACGGTTACATTGGATGGACGGTTACATTTGATGGACGGTTAAGGTGGATGGACGGTTATATTGTATTGACGTTTTACATTGGATGGAAGGTTACGGTGGATGGTCGGTTAGATTAGATGGAGGGTTACGGTATAAGTACAGACACGGTGGACGGACGATTGAGGTGAAAAGGCTGCTAATGTGGAAGGACGGTTAGAGTAGATAGACAGTGCCGGTGGATTGGTAATTATGATTCAGTTGCTGTAACAGGGTTAATAAAATAACTTGCTTTTCTCATAGCTCTAGAGCAGACACTGTATGTTACTCTTGTGTAGAATATAACGTGCAGACTTCGATATGTAGACTTTTTTCCCTCTTGACTCACCTCCATGAATAAATTAACCATCTGCAATCTGCACCCCTTCGTTCGTTCATACAACCACCAACTGTCCCAGCCCATCTCTTCTATACCCAAGCCCTCCATTCAGATCACAATCCTCTCTATACCCAACCCCCACTCTCTACTTATCCACCTCTAACCCTTCATCCAACGACCTCCCACAATCCTCCATATACCCAACTACAATTCTTTACATATCTACCTCTCACCCCTTCATCTTCCCGCCACTTCCCCAATCACCCACCATGTTATGCCAGAAACACATTGGCCAAAAAAGGCAGTTAGTGTAACGACGTTAGCCTAGACGACACATCAGGATTCAGGGGCATTAACTGATGCACTCCTAGGGCGTGATTGACTGTGGATGCGCGTTCCATTCTGACCGGAAACGGGTTCGGATTATTTTATAGATTATGGAAATGGCAAAAAATTAAATTACCGTCTCGTGCTGAATATCACCTTGATTTTTCTTTTCTCTATATCGTGATGTTCGTGGTATATCTCTTATGTCTGCTTTTATCACCTTCTTATATGTAACAGGTATATGCAGTATTCTGTATGCCACACGATGGGAATAATTATAACAGAAGGAAAAAGGAAAAATCCACACTTACTAATCCACCGGAGTCAACTATTTTTGCCGGTGTATCAGTTATCGCTACCAAAGCAATTTGTATTTCTTTATTACTGGCAACACTGAAGTATCTAACACTGGCTGAGATCTTTGGCCACCAACGGCATGTTCCCTAGCAAATGACTATACATTTTTATAAATGTCCCTTAAAAATAAGGGATGGGACGGCGTGGCCTAAGCGATAGAGCGCTAGGATGCTAACCCGGGTTCAAATCCGGGTCCAAGTCAGTAGAACGTCCACCCAGTCCTGATGGGTACCTAACTCATGTTAGGGAAAGTAAGGCGCCTGGGCATAGTGTTGAATACACCTTCCCTTCATATGACGAGATCAAGAAACATATGGACTCTACTTCATCTGCCCAATGGACCGCTAGATCTAAAGAGGATTATTTTGTCTTTAAGTATAAGGGAGTTACAAACAGTTATTACAAACGACTAATACTCAGAAATCGCTTTAACAATCTGTCCTCATAAAACAATTTCTAAAATAAAGCTAATGCATTTTTATTTGTACTAAAATAAAATTTATTTTTTAATTTAAAAAATAAAAACATTTTTAATAGTACATTTAGTTATTTATTTCTATAATAGCTAGCCACCATTAATATATGTACATTTTGTGAAATAATCACATTTTTTTCGTAGATGTTATGATATGTTTCTACGAAACACAATCATAATACTTGACCCGGATTACTGGGAATCTTACAAACATAAGATTAAAAACAAAATTTTTACCCGTGTTCCAATAGGCTTTGCAGCTAGTGATAGAAATAATAAAAAAATACGGGAGATTTCTTCTCTAACCAACCCCCTGTTCGGAGCCCACAAATTCTACCGGTGTATCAGTCGCATCTACCACGAAAGCTATTTGTATTTCCTTAACACCGGCATCTAGCATTTAGTAGGATTTCTGTCCTCGAACAGCTTCTTCAGTCGCAACGTCTCTGATTATAATATTATTCTCAATTGTCCCTTAAGAACAAGGGAGTCAAAAACTATAACTCAACAGGAACTAGAAACAATTTAAACTGCCTGTAATCGGTTACGATAAAACACATTTTGAAATAAAGTAACGTGTTTTCATTTTAACTGGGCTGCAGTTGTTTAAAGACCGTTGATTCTTTACTAAAATAACATGGTTTGGAAAGGTCATAGAATTATTTATTTTTATACTAACTAGTTGGTAACAATACTTGGTATATTTTGTTATGTATGCATTTCTTTAATTTTTTTGTGGATCTCAGTATTTCAATATCGGTAGCTTCCCTTAGTTAAAATAATATTAATTTTTTACTTTCTCGTATATACAAAGTATAGAGAAAGTATTGTGATTGTGCAAAAAAAAAAAAAACGAGATTTTTGCAAATCTCTACGTTTTACACCTCCCTGAGTCGGAAAAACATAGTTTTGCAATCTTGTCCGTATGTCTGTGTGTGTGTATGCGTGTGTGTGTGTGTGAGTGTGTGTGTGTGTAAACACGATAACCTGAGTACCATTACAGCTAGGTTGATGAAATTTCATATATAAGTATTTATCAAAATCGTAGATCCGTATCAACTTTTGAGCGATTTCCGATAACCGGAAGTGGTACTTTTTTTACTTTGCAAAAGCCTATAACTTGAGTTCTATTTCAGATAGATAAATAAAATTTCACATGTAAGTAAATGATCTAATTCTCTACCTTCTATCAAATTTTGAGTAATTTCCGTTGACCGGAAGTAGTAATTTACGCTATTTCCAATTTCTAAAAAAAAACGCATGTAAATTTATAAAGTACTAATAATATTGCGCACTATTATGCACATCTTTATTTGGCGTTCACATGGTGTGCAATTCTTTTTCCACGAGATTTTATTCTATTTTAAAAAGTTTAAGTATTTAAAATGGAATAAAAATCATGTCTATATCCCGAGTTCCCATCCCCTGTTGTTTTACATAAGAATATTCGAGAAAGTTTAGGGGAGATCACTCCCGGTTTATTCTGTTGAGGTTTCGTTAATCTTCTTCTATATAAAACTTTTACTATTCTGTCATGATAATAATGAAGTCACTGATATAGATTTAAAGGTAAACGCAGACTTCTTATTAGAATATTTTGATATTTATATTTTTATGCTGTAAAATTTATTTATTTGTCGAACATTAAAATTGTGCGGGAAAAAAAATAGTTAATTTGACTAACTTCATTCGGCAAAGGCACAAAATCAAGGCTATTATAATTACATTTTACACACATTATTCCTGATATTATTTTTAATTTTGTTCCCTTAAATATTAAGGGGGTCAAAAAGAGTCTGAAAATGGTAGTAAAACGTGAAAGTTAAAATGCGAGAAATCAGTCCTGATAAAACACGTTTTCAAATAAAACTTATGTCTGTTTCTTTTAACTATGATTTCTGTATTTTTTAAAAACTATAATTTTGGAATATATTAACATAATGTTTTATAAAAATTATTAAATTATTAACTTTTACTTTAACTATTCAATAGCAATATGTGGTTCACTTTGTAAAGTATGCATTTCTTATTTTTTTCTTTGATTTCAACATTTCATTATCGGTAGCTTCCCTTAGTCTTAATAATGTTACATTTCTACTGTTGATGTTTCGTTTAATTTCTTCTATATAATAGTTTCACCCTTCTGTCAATCATAACAATGATAATAAAGTCACTGATATATACGCCTAAGGGTAAACACTGAATTATTATTTGAGTATTTTAATATTTTTAATGCAGTCAAATTAATTTGTCGAACATTATAGGTGTATGTATAATTAGGAATGTCAAACAAACGTATTTTGTAAACGGACCAAGAGCGTTTTTTAAATTGCTATATTAAGAATTCAAGATTCTAAGATAGTTGATATTAAATTCATTCATTTCTCTCAAGTAGTAAAAAAAATTTGACGTAAAATTACAGTTTTTAACTTTTCCACATCATAAAAAGTGCCAAATTTGAGGTCTTATGTCTGTAAAAGTATAAGATAACTCAATCTTTTGAACTCAACACAAACATACAAAGAGAATAAATATTTTTTTTTCAAAACCTCAAAAATTAAAAAAAAAACCTCATTTAAATTAATTGCCAGAGTGCTTATTTTTCAATCAAATGTGAATATTTTATAAAAAAAATGTGTACACAATAACTTCCGGATTTATTAAGGCTAGAAATATCAAAACAATTAATTACTAGTTATATACCATAAGTACATTATAGTCTTAAAATAGTGAGACCACTACAATAAAAAGGAAGCATTTTTAGCATCTTAAAATCGAACTGATAAAATCTACATTTCGTGATTTTGTTTATCTTCGGTCACCCTTTAGCCTTCGCTAATGTAAAAAAAAAATTTGTATGACTTTCATTGTTTCCCATTACCTGGCCACTCCGGTTGACTTAGTGATTGGTACAGGACGTGTTTTTAAAATATTTGCATTGATACAATACATCTAAAATATGAACATGAGTGCAATCGATGGTTCCGAAATGGCTTTAATTTATTTTTTTAAAATGTCACAATAATTTTCTCGCTTGCGAAATGTTTTTAAATCCGACAAAAAGATTTTTATCTCAGAATCTTTAAGGATGTGCAGTATGGCAAATGAAAGGAATAATCCAAGCAGAAAGAAATTTCACACACTAGTAATCCACTGTTTGGAGTAAACAAATGCTACGGTTGCTATTATATCAAGGCAATTAGAGTTTCTTCAATGCTAAGAGAAAAAAAATGCAACATCTAACACTGGTTGAGATTTATGCACTCGATTGGAGGGCGGTGTAGCCACTTAATTTTTTAAATTAACACTTTTTGTTTTAAACTTATTTTTTTAAATGTAAGAGTTATCTCCTACCTGGTGAGCCACTGAAAACGTGCTAAAGAAACGGTTGAAGTAACTGTTGCTGAAACAGTTGCTGTAACAGTAATGACGATAAGGCTTGAGGTGTCTATCTGTGATGCATTTTCGTTCGCGTTTTTTTTTTTTGGATGCTTGTGGTGGTAGTGGTAGAGGTTGTTTGTTGTGGTGGTTTCATGTGTGGTTGGCTGCGTTGATTTGTCCAGTGTTTGGTAGATGGGCAGTGTAGACAGGCTTTTTTTCTCCCTGGAATGGCTATTGAGATATCAATCTTTCGGTCTTTGAAATTTTAATGTTGTTTTTTTCTAGATGTATCGTTATTTTCCGGTTGTCGGTTAGAGGGATGGTTAGTATTGTGGGTTACATTTTCCTGAATGTTCTAAGTATCTTGATTGTAGGGGGGGGGGGGCATCTTATTGTTCTGTCGATTCGGGTCTTTTGATAAGTTAAGAAACAAAGTGTGAGCTCCGTAGGTCTTTGTAGTATTATACAGCGTGTTAACACCACAGGCCCTAAAGCTGGAAAAGCAAGTTTCAGCTCTTCCGTAGTTGAGTATTAAAATTGTTTTTTTTTCTAATCAGCTGACTGTGTGGCCGCTGTCGTTTGGATACCCTCTGCTATTGATAAAGACTTGTATCGTGTTATGGGACAAAGAATCTGGACAGTCATCCCTAGACAGGTCTAGGGTGTCTGTAATTACTAAAACAGGGTGGGACCATTGGTTTACATTAAGTTGACAGCGCCGTAACATTAGCAGCAGCTTTCAACAGTGAGAGGAATCAGATCGGTTGGCGCTGCCCCACTGATGTTGACTAGATTTTCGGAATTCTTTTCAAAAGCGAAATATTTTACTTTTATTTGCAATTAAAACAAGTACATCAACATCAAATTTTTTAACATAATTTTGAACACCAAATGAAAACGAAAGGTTTTGCAAATGTACATAATGAATATTTACATGATGTCATGTATTTGATTATAAAAAAAATTGCAAAGGATGACAGTAAAAGGGGTGAAGGTCAAATGAAAGTGTCAGAAGTCTGGGTCGGGAGAGGAAAGGAAATTTTTCAGAGAGGGTCAATGGGACAGTGAAGCATTTTCTATGTAGGGAAACAACTTAAGTTGAGTAGTTGAAAGGGTGTTGTAGTGGTCACATTGAGTTTTCAAAAGGTTGCAGTGTGAAAGATGAGGGGAAAGAGACAAGATTTAGAACTTTAAATAAGTTCTGGATATTGATGTTGCGGTGGGTGGTGGGGTCGTTGGAACAGTTAAAGGGATTGTATTGTCTGGGGGTAAAGTGGATAGAGGGGGAGAGAGGAGGGGGTAGATTTTTTTTTATATTTTTATTTTTATTAATTCAATTGTTTTAAACATTTAAATCAGTAATAATAATATATTTGATAGATTTTACATAGCATCAAAGACATGAACAATGAACATCAATTGCATATATAATAATCAAAGGGAAAAAAAATGGCATAAGAACTAGATTAAAATAAGGTGTGCAAACTAGGTTTCTCTTCACTGCTTAGTTTAGTGTGCTGCGGAGTCAAAAGTTCACACTGTAGCCACCCATGGACAGAAATAGAAACGACTGTGGGAGAAGTGTCTCTGTAATCACGTACTGATCTATCATTCCAAAACTTTCCATGACATAAAATTGACCCTTGGCAATGAGGGCACGCTACCTTGAAATGTGCGCCAGTCCGGTTGAGTGGGGGGGGGGGGGAAGTGTGTGTGTGTGTTGGGGGGGGGGTGGGGGTTGAGGTGGGTATCTCTTTCTACCATTCAGGTTGTGCATTTTAAAACCCGGGAAACAGAAGACTGTTCTAATGTTAATTTACTTGGGGGCTGATCGAGTGATGTTTGGCTTGAGACTGTCTAAATTAAAATTAATACTTTATTTATTTATTTCCTGTATATTTCTTTTTTTTTCTCAGTTAAGTGAGAGTTCCCAGTCTATGTCTTAGCTTTGCTTGAAATATTTCTTTTAACTCGATGTCCGTGTATTTTGTGATAAAATATCTGACTTTATTCCTAATTTGCCATATAGTCGATCTATAAATAGCCATTGCTACTAGTCTGTTTTCGTCTTCTGTTCTTTGTCTAGTCGTGTTAATTAAATTAAGTGTGATTGCTTTATTTGTTGTGGCTGTTTGATTGGTGGTGTTTAATATTTTCGCAAGTGTTTGCTTTGTTTTCTGTACTAATATGCAATCTAAATAAATGTGTTTCTCAGTTTCTTGTATATTTTGTTTACACGTTTGACATGTTATTTTAACATTTTGATTTGACTTTGTATTTCGTGAAACTGGAGTTGTGTTAAAAATCAGTCTGTATGCTATTTCCCTTTCTTTTGGTGTAATGCGTTTATTATGTAGGTTTCTAAATGTATCTTTAATGTCTATTATATTGTGTTCCCTGGCCCAACTAATTCTCGTGTATAAGGGTGTCGCTTGTAGTTTGATTAGGATGTCGTATATTTTTTTTGTGTCTTCCCCAATAATGCTTTTGTTTCCTTGGAATGTTGCTAGCGTTTCTTTATAAAAGCTACCTATGTCATTTCCCCCATAGTGTGGTGTTATGATGTTTAATTTTAAAAAGCTCTTTATGTTTAACCCAATGTAGTATTGTGCTAATGGATGATAATGTGGTTCTATCCTTATTCTATCCAGGTGTTTTAATCGGAAGGTGTTTATTTTAGTTTGAATGTCGTGTAGCCCTATACCTCCATTTAATTTATTTTGTATTAAGGTTTTGTGGCTAATGTTTCTAATCGTATTTTTGAAAATGAACTCTCTAATGTGCTTGTTTGTTTTTTTAATAAATGAGTAGGGTATTGTAGAGTTCGTCGCTACGAAAATTATTTTTGGAATGATATATCTGTTTACTAATGCAGCTCTGGCAAAAATGGTTGTATTGCAGTATTGGTATTTTTCCAGATTGTGATTTATTTTTTTATTTTTTTTTATTTATTTATTTTTTTTTTTAATATAAGGGAGTCAAAAACTACAGTTACATTCAAGAAACCAATATTTCAAAATGAGTGTTTTCCAATTTTAAAAAAAATCATATCAAAATAAAACAAATGTGTTTTCTTTTGATCTAGGATTTCTTAGTATACAAACATCTGATGGTAGGTAAAATATGACATATTTTATGAAAAAGGTACATTAAAGTTTTATTTATATATTAATAAGTCAACAATATTTGGTATATTTTAAGAAGTAAGCATTTCGTCCTTTTTAAAATTGGTTTTATGAATTTCAATATCGGTAGCTTCCCTTAATTTAAATATTACATTTCTACGAGATAAATGGCCCGTTGAAGAAGGATACAACGGGCGCTAGGTTAATAGTGTTGTCTTTTCCTCTAAATCAAAACTAAAAACAAAATCACCACCTCAACTTAAATTTTAACCGGAAACCAAAAACGTCACGTAAAACGGATTTCTGTTCAGAATCGGCATAATAACCGGAATTAAGCTTGTTCTACGAGTAGTTACTGCATATTGATACTAAACATAGTCGAAGTCATAACCCCAAACATTGCACCTAATCTCAAACACCACATTTAGAGGGGGGGGGGGGGGGGCTCCGCCCCGCGCAACCCCCCCCCCCCCCCACACACACACACCCTAAAGCACGTCTACCGTCCCATTAAACGAAATATACATTTATAGGAAACATTTTTACCTGTGTCCGCCCCCTTCCAAAAAATGTAGTCCACCCTCACCCCCGAAAATTTCAAGACCCCCCCCCCCTCTGGGAAGGAATAACTGAAAGAAACACTGGTCGCTTTTGTAGCTCATACAAACTAAAGGTAGAGCCCACTTCTATAATATAGACATGTTTCCTACTTTCGACCGATACATTTTACTCAAGCAGACAGTGTTCGATTCAGGCTTTTTTTCGTGGGGGCGGGGCACTTGAATTTTTGCAGGGGCGAATACATTTCTATGGGTGGGGGTAGAACGACACTGATAAAAGTATATATTTTCTAAAAAATTATATTACGCCTTTTTTTTTGGGGGGGGGGGGGGGGGGTAGACGGATAGACGGGGGGGGGGGGTCAAGGGACTTCACCCCTACCAGAAGAGAAACTCTTCACGCGAAACACTTTTAACATAAGACACATAATTTAGGCCGTAATATCAGTATTTTTATTATGGAGTATCGATAACGGGGGGGGGGGGGGGTCGGCATAGACGTTTTATCGGGGGTGAGGGGCTTTGCCCCTTACCCGAAGAATTGTAAGTAAAACCACTTTTAAGATTAGACAAAATTGGCTTTTTAATTCAATGTTTACTCGAGAATCAATGACGTCATATTATTGTGTGCACTCTCCCGGCTTTCGACTATTTCCTACTACGAGCCGGCCCGCGGCATAACATACGCCGCTATTTATTTGTTGTTTTTTCTACTTTTCAGTAATTCATAATTTGTGAATTCGACAGTACCAACGCTGACACTGAAAATATTTCTTTAAAACAGTATAAGTAGCTCATTAAGGACAATAACCCCCCCCCCCCCCCCCCCAACGTTTAAAATCGTTTCCAACTAAATTATCTGCCCCTAATAGCCGTCACTAAACCCGACTCCACGAAGGTAAACATAGCGTGAACCACAGCTCACTAAGACCATGTAGGGGTGGGGATGGTAGAGAGCGCGTTTACAGCTTGTTTTCTAGCGTCTCCCAGAAGAGAATTATATATCTAGATTTGCTCAATGTGACGTCACGTTTTGTTTTCGGTTTACTATGAAAGTTTTTATTTTGCTTGTGTTTTCTCTCATAGCGTTCTTCTCAGATAGATACATAGATAGATAGATACATACATAGACAGACAGCGAAACTATTATTATATATAATAACACTACGGGGGATGGGAACTCGGGATATAGACATAATTTTTAATCCATTTTTAACTACTTAAATTGGGTTTAATGACCATGAAAAATTGAAAGTAGAATAAGTTCCACTTCCGGTTATCGGAAATCGCTGAAAAGTTGACACAGAACTACAAATTTGATATTATGCTTATATATAAAATTTCATCAAACTAGCTATAATGATACTCAAGTTATCGTGTTCACAGACACACATAGACACACACACATACGTATACACATACACACACAGACCTTCGGGAAAAATTGCAAAACTATGTTTTTCCGACTCAGGAAAATGTAAAGCGGCGAGATTTGTAAACACTCTAAACAATTCTTAATTCGGAGCCGAGAAATTCCGCCGGTGTATCAGTTATCTCTACCAAAGCCATTTGTATATCTTTAATGTTGGCTACACTGCAACATCAAACACTGGCTAATGTTTCATTCCTCGAAAGATTTTTTTATGTTCTATAAGTATTGGGGAGTCAAAAGCAGTCTAACCTTTTTTTTTTAAATACATTTATTTTCAATTAGAAATAATTACAGCAGCATATACAAATGTGTGTGTGCGTTAGTCTTTAACATAGTTCAAACATCTAGAAAAAGTATCATTACATGAAAAAATGATGAACATTACTAAAAAAAATAATTTGTCGATCAACAATTCAAATGAAGGTAATTAGGAATAAAGAAATACAAAAATGGTATTTTTACCACGATAGTACAGTTTGTTGAGAATTTTTTACATTATAAACAGCGTGAGAAATTAATAGGAAATATTAACACTATGTTAATAAAAAGCTAGAAAGCGAAAAAAGAGACGCATAGTAGATTCCAATTGGATACCAAATGGGAGGAGGGTGGTGTTATCTTTTGTTTTTTGGAAAGGAAATCATCCCCCTTTAGGCCTAACTTAATGATGGAGACAAGAGATGTTCTACTTACTACGTCATGGATATGTCAGTTTCGAGCTTGCAAGATTTTGGTCAGTATCTTTTAGTCGCTATTTAGTAATGATATTGGTTGGTAGCTGGTATTTATTGTTTTGTCTGTGTCGGGTTTTGGGATCATAGGGATATAGGATCTGTTGAAGTCGGTTCCACAGTCTTTCCTTTTATTCATGTCGACATACGCTGCCTATAAAATAGGGACGAGGTCAGTTACAAAAGTCCTATAAAACTCGTTTGTCAGGCCATCTGGACCCGGGGCTTTGTTTAATTTGAGTCCATTGATTGCTTTAAGTATGTCTTCTTTAGATATGGGCGTGTCTATTTACTTTCGGTCTTCGTCGTCTGCCTTTATGATATATGTTCTAAATATTTGACTTGGTGTCAGCATTTACCTCTTCTGATTGAATGAGTACTATAAAACGTACCATGAAAACAACCACCAATGCATTGCTTAGCCAGGTTTTAAAACTTCTGTTCCCTCTAATTAAAACTTTTGGTTACTTTTTTAATTAAAATTTAAAAATTTGCAGTAATCAATAAACTAAATTTGAAAATGGCAGTAATTGTACCTGATTTAGTGAGCAAGGTTCTAAACTGTTGCAACAAGCTTCAATAATACAAAAGTTCCAAGTCAGAGGAAAGTGTCAAAGCAACCATTAGCAGCAGCATTAGCCACACAGATTTCTCACACATATTAGGAATATATCTCAGGTCTATTTACAGGTAATTAGCTTTACGAGGTAATTTAGAACTTGCTAACTGATTGAATAAGTATTACAGTATTTTCAAATCTATTTGTAAAAATACCGTATCAGCACATATATAATTGAAAAGTTATACAGATAGAAATCGGTTCTGATAAAACATATCTTCAGATAAAGCTAATGTACTTTTATTTCAATTAGGAAAATATATTTAAACAATTCTTACTTGGAAAAGAATACATTTCCAAAAACTGTACTAAACAATTTTTTGTTATATTTTTAATCAACAAACAATATAATTTGGTACTTTTTGTTAAGTGTGTATTTTTGTTGTTTGATTTTACGTATTTTAATAACGGTAGCCTCCCTTAGTAATAATATGTCTTTTGTTGAGGTTTGAATTTCCCTTTTTTTCAACTCTGTAACAGACATTTGTATTTCTTTAGCACTGGCAACACTGCAGCACTGTCTGAGATCTATGGCCTGGGACGGCTTGTTCTGCAGAAACTTCCTAATTATGTCATTTATTATTGTTCCTTTCTTTTTTTTTTTCTCTCTTTTTAAAAAAAAATTTAAGTTAACTATATCTTGTTACGTTCGCAAGTAATCAGTTGTTAGAAAATATCTTAAAATAAATCTGTTTTTATTTTAATTAGAATTACGTTATTTAAAAACTGCTAATAAGTAAATATTAGCACACGTATACTTTTTACTAGTCAGTAACACAGTGTGGTATATCTTGTGAAGTATTCATTTCTAATTTTTATTTTTTTATTTTATGTCTTACAAGTTATTGTAGCCTCCCTTGAGTACATATATTTCTTCAAGAGATTTTTATTTTATTTTATTTTATATAATAGCGTTATTATACGGTATTTTATGTAGACCTAAAGGTACATACCGCTTATTAGTAGAGTGTTTCAATACTTTTAATGCAATCATTTTTTTTTTCATACATCAAAAGCTGTTTTACCAATGTAGTACCACAAAAGCACAAAATTAATGGAGGCCAATATATAATTGTATCATTCAAATTTTTCACATTTCCACGTTAATTATTTATTTTGTATTAAATATATCAGATAATTTGAGGTACTGGTGGTGGTTCCAATAAATGTATGAGATGAGAGAGTTGCATTTGTTGGAAATGTATAAGTGTAAGTCAGTAATAATATACTAATAACGAACTGAAAACATATGATTAACTTTCGATCAAGTAAATTATTTAAATTCAATGACGAGTGCACATTTGTAATAAAATCAGTACACCATGTGTATACAATTTGAATGCAGCAATATATATAAAAAAAAACATTTGTATTTCCGAAGCACAATGTAAATGGGCGGAGAGCTTAGAACATTTTCATATAATTAATAAGAATGAGTTTCGCAATCTTGAGCATTATTTGTCTCTGGAACCGTCTGGCGTATAATTAAAATAGAGCAATTTAAAGATAGAACGCAAAAAGTTTAAAATGCACAAAATGAATTCATTGATATAAGGCCTTAGTGTAAATATAGCATTATATATATATATATATATATATATATATATATATATATATATATATATATATATATATATTTATATGTGTGTGTGTGTGTATGTGTGTGATTAACAGTATGTGTTACTGCTGTACAGACATAATTATAGCAGATTCCTTAGATACTAACGTCGAACTCCCCTCTAAAAAGGCGGGTCAACTAACCATGAATTAATTGCTTAACGCCCATCCTTTTCAAAAGCCTGTGGGGCCAGAAGGAATCAATCAATAGAATGACCACTTAGAATGGAGACCGTGGTACGCATTAAACAAGTTTAAACACCGAACTCTTCTGTCACTACAGAAGGAGAGGGGGGGGGGGGGGGGTTACTGCCCTTGTATGAGAGAGTAGTCTTTCCTTTTTTTTTATGTCGCTGTTTTATCGATAGACATGGTGGTCGCCCATTGAAAATATTATATAACCTGCATTTTTTGGCCTTATATAATGATAAATGTAATGAAATTGTTATGAGTTTTATTTATGAATATCTTTTTGCAGAAACCTCACAGTATCCCGTCTTTAATACTATTTTTTTAAATGTTGAAAACCTGACAATTAAAAACAAGATCGACCTTCTTAAACTTTCACGGCGTGGTTATACAAAAAACAAGCCTATTCAAAGGCGTAAATAACACACAGTCCGTATTTGCAGGTACCTGATTGAAATTTAGGCGCTAGTAAGTAAGGCGACGTTCGAAATTAGCACAGTAAAATAAGAGGATATTTTGTGGGCATGGCTTCAGTATAAGGGGCATATCATTTGGGGGGGGGGGGGTATGGTTCTGGGAAACAGCGAGTGATTACTGATCCGAGTCACGAGTTCGCAAACCAGGCTGGAGAACGTGAGTCGAGCAGGCCTCCTCACCCACCCGCCCCTATTCATCTGTTAAGCTCAGATGGAATAGGCGTTTCAGTTGGCAATGTGTTTGCATATTACTTTGAATTGTCCCTTAATAACAAGGGAGTCAAAAACTTTTGTATTTCATCACTATCATTTTCCCATAATTATAAAAGAGAACAACATAATTTGTTCAAACTGAATTCAAATAAAGTTGCTGCGTTTCAATGTTAATTACAATTAATTTGTTTACAAACGACTGTTTTGAGAAAATTGTGGTATACTTATAAAAGTAAGTAAACAATATTTATATATAAAACTGTCTAATTAGTAAAACATTTGGGTACATTTTGCAAAGTATGCATTTTCTTTGGACCTCATACATTTCTCTATCGGTAGCCTCCCCTGTTTTTAATTCCACTACATTTCTTCTATGAATGTTCAGTTTATTAATGTATTTAACTGTTTCTAAACACTGGCTTTATTTATTTCTGGAACCCTCTGAGAGCACATAAAAATTAGAGCAATTTAAAGAAAGAACGGGTGTAAAATGGGTTAGAGAAATGTTCTGTTCTCTAACCCAGTTCCAGTCTGTCTGGCTAATGAGCATAAGGCCTGAGCCGGTAATGACCTTATAGGAGATGATGAGTTATCTGCAGTAGCTTTGGATTCACGTTTATCAAATAAACAAACTGCTACTTATTCTGATAGACGATTGGAAATCAAGGCCTGGGCAGTAAGCTGAGAACAGCCGTACACCGTCCGTGTATCAGGACCCCCTCTCTCCATGCCGCAGATGTTCCCAAAGGAGGAGCATTACCCATACAAGTTAGCATCAGTTATATTAAAAAAAAATTGACGAGAGTAGGATACAAATACGGATATATATATGGACACATATATGGTTATGAATACGGCTACGACTACAAAAGCGAACACGAATAACGATTACGAATACGGGTATGGATATGGGTAAGGATACAATTACGAATACTGATACGAATGGTTACAAATGCGGATAGAAATACAGATACAAATACGGATATGTCAAGGAAGGTTCGAACTCGGGACTTTACAGGTAAGAGCAATCAAGCATAGTGTAAAGTAAGATAGAGGAAGACAGAATAGACAAATAGCGGACTCACCTGGTATACCTTTGGTGGGATCACCTTCTCCTCGTCGTCGGCAAACATCTTCCGACGTTTGCACACCGTGTACACGACGGCCCCGACCAGTACACAGATGAGCAGGCCCAGCAGGGAGCCCACCATGATGGCGGGCACGCTCATGACGTCCACCATCTCGGCTGGAAGAGGAGAAAACAGACAGATTTTTGTTAAATCTCTGGTGTAGTCGGAATGGTTGTTGTGGTAATACATATATAAATACAGATACGAATACGGATACAAAATACGGATAAAATTACGGATACAAATACGGATACAAATACGGAATCAAATACGAATACAAATAAGGATACAAATACGGATACGGATGCGATTATGGATACACAAATGGTTACGAATACGGATACAAATACGGATACAAATACGGATACAAATACGGAATCAAATACGGATACGAATATGGATACATATAGATACATATATGGTTAAGAACATGGCTACGACTACGAACGCGAACACGAATAACGATTACGAGTACAGATATGGGTACGGATATCGGTATGGGTATGGGTACGGAAACTAGTATAGATACGAAAACGGATACAAACACAAATATAAATACAGTCTCGAGTAGAGATACACGAACGGATTCGATAATGTTTAAAAATACGAATGCAAATACAGGTTGCGAGGTTTGAAACTTATACGGAATCGAATACGGATATGAAAATGGATACGAAAACTAGCACTGATATCGATGTGGTACCGATACAAAAAAGGTTACGAGTTTTCATACTTATGTGGAGTCGAATTCGAAGACGAATACAGATTTGAATAAGGATATAAATACGGATATAAATACGAATGCAAATACAAATAGGGTTATGAATTTGGATAAAAAATGGATTCAAATGTACTTGATAGGCAAGCGATCTTTTCTTCTGAAACTTGGAAATGTGCCTTGCGTTAAATGGTGAAAATCCTCTCGTAAAAAGATGAAAATGGTGAAAATTCTCTCCGTAAAAAGATGTGCTTGAAAGTATTAATAGGCTACCGTATGGAAGTTAGGGTGACACAGGTATTTTAATAATAATATAGTCAGTCTAAATTCATTCTGTATATTCGTTCATTCAAACTATATCCAGTAATCCGTTTCTCAACACTCATACCAAAATATCCATTTACCTCACCCCTCAGAGCAGAATAATCCACCACTCCATCCACCTTACATTATTCAACAATCCAAAAATATCCACAAATCCTTCCATATTCCCGGAAGTCAAATGCACCGCATGCTAGTTGTACTACAAAATAATAATCATTAAAAAAGTTTTAAAAAACCCACGTTTTCTGATTGAACTAAAAAGTAGAAAATAAATGCTATACATCACAATAATGCAAATGATCACTCTACTATAAGCGATCAAAAACGTGGGGCGCCGTGATTTTCTTACAGTTTCTAATACTGTTGACTCTCAACAAGCTCCCTAATAAAAGTCAATAGTATTATCTAATCAATAGTAATATAACTTTTACTTCGGCGCCCCACGTTTTTGATCGCTTATAGTAGAGTGATCGCTTGCATTATTGTGATGTATAGCATTTATTTTCTACTTTTTAGTTCAATCAGAAAACGTGGGTTTTTTAAAACTTTTTTAATGATTATTATTTTCTACTTTTTAGTCTTTGTCTGTTTGTTTGCATTAAAATCTTGCTATCGATTTTATCTTTTCACTTTTTTGTTGGGTAAACGAAGACAACTCGTAAAAAGACAACTCCTAAAAAGACAACTCGTAAAAAACACGTTGTGTGAAATTATCTGCCCCTAAGCCTGTCGCGACATTGGATCGTTCAGCTTCACTGCGCGCGAGGTACGCGTCGCTAGTTTTTTTTCTAATGGCTCGCAGAGGAAAATTATATATATATAGATTATATAGCGGTCTAAAATGCTCAATAAAATGTTTCCATTGATCAATTTAGTAATAATAACAATTGAATATTCAATGGTCATCAAAATGAAAGCTTCCCTGAAAATTTCAGCGCGCTAGCTAACTGGGAAGTGCCAGAAATTTCGATCGCAAGATTTGATTGGAAAGACAAACAAACACAGAAAGACACAGAGAAAGCAAGTTAAAGAAAACGTGGGAAAAAAAAATAGCCTGAATAATTCTATTTTTAAAATAATAAATTATTCACCCCTGCAGCGTTGAACGATTTTCTTTTAAAACGCGCATGGGCGTGCGTTTGCGTTAGTGGGGGTTGAAACTAAAGCTCAGCCAACTATGTACACATCTTATCTTGCTGGTGCCTGTTAAATAATTCTCTATCCTGATGTTTATCTTAAACATAACTGTTGTAGCCAATAAATCGTTTTTAAGCTTATATACATCTATCCTTGATAAAGCACATATAAAATATCTGCTTTTATCTCTTAATATCCTTCCAACGTGTAATTCAAATATGAGTGATGACAATTTCAGTTTATGATAAGTTTTTCTGGTGGGTTGCTTCCCTTGATAAAAAAAGTTGTATAATGAATTGTCGTTCTTGAATCTTTAAGAATGTCAGGGAGAGGGAAACAAATATTGAACAGCAAGAAGTAATTGATAAATCGATATAGTGGGAACGGTATACTATTAGATAAATACAAACATCAATTCATATATATATATATATATATATATATATATATATATATATATATATATATATATATATATATAATGGAAATAGATACCAGTATGCTAAAATATATTTAAGTAATTACACAATTTCAAATTATACCATATCGTTTTGCAGTCAAACGAAGAAAAAAAAAATCGGTACGTTTCTCATTACTTGAGCTTCGTGTTCACATTCCAACTTGCAGCTATTCGCTTGCCAGCCGAGTTCTTTAACTGGTATAGATTAACAATTCCGTTTGTCTCCCCTTACAACAAACAGGGAGAGAGTATTTACGACAAGGGATACAACTCCATCAGTTGACAGTGTTTACTACCTTGCTTGCCCGTGATTTGGTATGTGGGTGCTGATGTGTTGAGAAGAACACGACATATGGTTGTTGGTTGGGGAACGCGGGGGGGGGGGGGGGGGGGGGGAATGAGTTTGTGATGGGGAGGGGGGGAATGAGTTTGTGATGGGGGGGGGACAGGGGTCGCCATACATTGATGGGTCATGAAATTCGAGAAAGCTTCAATCCGAAATGGGATTCGCGTGACCCAACCGTCCACATCCTGCGCGAGTTTTATCGCTCTACGCGAGCCTCATCCATCAGGGGTATCAAGTTTGTGTGTGTGTGTGTGTGTGCCGCAAGCAAATACACAAAAAATACGGGCCGCTGCAATGTATTAAAACAATCGCTCTAGCGTTCATACAACACGATCTTCGGCTTGCTTTTGATGCTGGGGTTTTTAGAAGTCGGGTACCCAATTTAGCCGAGTCAGCTCAGGTGTGCAGGTAAAAAAATTTGCGTGAGGGGTCATCCATTTATAACGTCCACAAAATTTTCGAATTTTAGACCCCCCCCCCCTTTCTCCCCTTCCAGAAGCATCCAACTTCGACGAAACACCACCCCCCCCCCCCCCCCCCCGGGTGGACGTCATAAATAGATGACCCCTAACCAGAGATCGCCAGACGCTTTTCTTTGATTTTGTCGGAATAAGTAACAAAATTTAAAATTAATTTTTATCAACGGTAACTTTTGCTTTTTAATTTTCAATTTCACGTATAAGTTAAAACGGTATTTTGAGTTAAATCTGTTTTTGTCCACTCGATAAGCGAAGCGACAATGTGATCAGCACTCAGTCTCTCCTTTAGTAGCAAACACACACACACACACACACACACACACACACGGACAAAAACGGCCAGTAACGCGGATGAAGTAGAGTTCATCTATCTCTTTGACCTCGACATGTGAGAAGACAAGTTGTTCAGTTCTACCCTTTGATGCCTTTAATTTCCCTAACGACGAGCTAGGTACAGATCATAGCTGAGTAGACTCAAGGACGTCTAGGTTCAAATTTGAGACGTTCGGGT